>NC_056742.1:200715170-200995170 GCF_019279795.1 Protopterus annectens
GGGGTGTGGGGGTGCAGAGAAGCTTGTCCCATGCAAAAAAGTAAAAGTAAACTTTTTTTTTATTTTTTTTTTAATTTGATGCCATATAATGTTCTAAGTTATGAAACTTTGATCATCTGAAGCAGATGCATACATATATGTATATATATATATATATATATATATATGTATATATGTATATTTATGTATATAATGTGTGTGTGTGTGTGTGTGTGTGTGTACACACACACACACACACACACACACACACATACACCTGCATGTTAAAAAAACAGCCTGAAAGCCAGCTATATTTCCATAAATTCAAAACTCAAGTTTATTGACAGAGACAAATTAAAAACATGTTTTTCTTCAGCTTTTGGAGCAGTGGAAATCAGAATACGTCTTTCGGGGGTGGGAGGCAGTACAAGTATTCTAGTCAGAAGCCTTCAGAGTCTATGTTACTACTTACTGGCACATACTTCTACTGGATTTCTAAAAACAGTTCACTATGTGCAGAAAGCGCAAAGTAGTCTTTCAGCAGAATTTTTCACCAAGATGATTCACTTTTCCCATACAAAACAGTTTCTGAAACACAGGATAATTCCTTCAACACAGGTTGTAGATAGATATACTTCCATTTCAATAGGTTATTTGCCATTCCCTGGAGACTCCTCCTAACCTTCTCTCTCATGAAGCTATCATATTGTCCGAGCACTAATCATCTTTTACTCTGAATTCAGTTATCTCTTCTCTGGTTTCAATGCGTCCTTCCCTGTCTAGTTGAGGAATAATGGTATTCTTTCCCTCTCATAATTATTGTGATTAAAGGTAACTACTGCATTTATAAAGTAAAATTCTTCTGTATGCAATTCAGACACAGCCACTATATTTCAGAACCCCTAGTCCAAGGTTAGAAACTCTGATTCTATCCTTAGTTGAGGAGGTCCCAGGTGTATACACAAATTACCAAACAAGAATGCCACACAACAGGACTTGCAATGGCTAGACATTGTAACATTACACTGTTTGTCTGCTGTGAGTCCTGTTGTGTGGCATTCTTGTGTCTTAGTTGAGGAGGTGTATGAGCAAAAAAAATGTTCTGTGTTCAATTGTCTGGTTTCAGACAATGCACTGTAGGACCAGGAAGATGAATGTCTTCAGGACTGCTTCACAGATAATGAGAATACTAAAATTAAATTATTTTTGAGGCATTGCTCAGTGTGAAACATTAAGTTTGCCATCCATTTGCCTATACAACTGCTGAAGTGAGGTTTAGTCTGCAATCAACGTACATTCTTTGCCCAAAAGATAATGTTGCAATTTATCGATGCCTCATGTTTTTATTTTATTTATATAATTTATTAACATTTATTTACAAGGATAGTCTGACTGGGTCAGCAAAATATCTCCTTTTCAGCAGATGCCCATGTAGAAAAGCTCCATAAATCAATATGGAAATACAGAAAGTACACAAAAGAGAAAAAAAAAATGTTGCAATCATTTTCCCAATAATAAAACATAGAAATACAAAATAAGCTTATGAGATAGCAGCATTAGTCTTGCAGATTTACAATAGATCGTATTGATAATAGGATCATAATTTCATAGAAAATTACTAAAGTAATGACCCTAAATGTCCTATTTAAGACTAACACAACTTCCCAAATGTATTTGATAGGTTTTGTTACCACTCATTTTATAGAGGTATAGCTTGGGCATGGCTGGTTGAGCATTTAGTTGCTAAATCTTTCTAACAATGTCATAGGTGACAGACCATGGGTAAATTTATAATTCTCCATCGACTGATCAATATTGCAGATGAACAAGTGCAGGGAGGCAATTTGTTTCACATGGAGGGGAAGCCTGTTTCAGAGAATGGATAGTCTCTGCGAGAAATAACTGTCCCTCAAATATGTCCTATTTATGTTGCAGATGAGGTTTAGGTCCTCTGATTGGGTTCTTTTTTATGCTGTTTATTTTGGGGATGTGCAATAGGTCCATAAGGGCTGATCAGAGAATGCTGTGAATGACAGTTATATATTACTTCTTTCCATATTGTAGGAGATCTAGTACAAGGATAAGGGTTTGGGGCATTCTGCATCGGACATATTGTCTAGACAATGTATTCTTTTAGTGAGAAATCCCTGTGGATGCCCCACTTGTTGCATATGCCTTGCAGGTGCATACCAGAGGGGACACTGTTCTCAGTGATTGATCCAATGAGGATAGAGTGCAATGGAACAATGACATTTTGGATCTAGATGCCATATAATTAGTTATGAGTTGTGCAACATAGAATGATTTCCTTACTACAGTAGACACTTGATGGCCAAAGGCCAAGTCTTCATAAGTACGAAGATGTTTACAAGGCTAACAGCCAAAAGGTCTCTTTTAAGCCTAGCCATTCATTGCAAATCTTTGACAAATTTGGGAGGTGAAACATTTACATGCAGGGTCCTGGGAGATGAACCATTTACAGGCTGCCTGTGTCCATTAGAGACATAGGTGCTAAACAAGGGATGAATTTCCTGTTCCCCATTAAGTTGTGCAGATTACACTTGAATTGGTTTAGGGAGGAACTCTACTTCACATGGATGGGGAACCTGTTCCAAAGAATGGGGTAGTTTCTGGGATACATACCTGTCCCTCCGGCATGTCCTATTTATATCCCAGGCAAGGCTTAAGTGTTTAGAATGGGTAATTCTGGCGCTGTTTGTTTTGCATACATGCAAGAGGTTCTTCAGAGTAGAGTCTGATAATGTCATGTATGCCAGGCCTAGCGCTACCCTAAACAGCCTGTAGGAGAAAGAATACAGAGGTACGGCCTTGAGGAGGTTTGCATAAGACATGTTACTTGTGCCCTGTATTCTAGTGAGGAACCACTTTGGATGTTCCTTTTGTTGGATATACCTGGTTAGGTACAGACAAAAGGGAGCATTGTGCTCAGTGATAGGTCTGCTGAATGCCAAATACAGTGGAACAATGACTTTCTTGGACCTAGATGTCATACCTTTGTTTATAAGTTGTACAACATCAAATGATTTCCTCACTGCTGTAGACACGTGATGGTCAAATGCTAGATTACTGTTTATTTATGTGTCCATGTTCATGACTACTGGGCAAAGTGTGTTTTGTCAATATGATAGTTACCAGGGGTGGATGACTTCCTGAATTATACCATTATGCATTTCTTGATGTTTAGTTTTAGTCCATTACTCTGACACCAGTTATTCTTCTGTGACAGACATTCCTTGAGAACATTTTTGTCAGTCCAAGATTCACTAACAGTTCCTAATATGCTATAATCTGCAGATTTAGTCAGCCAGAGGGCATTGACATTGATACTGACTTCAGAGAAGTAAATGCCAAAAAGGAGCAGTCCCAGGACCAATCTCTGAGGGACTCCACTTGTGGCTGGCCTCTTTGTAGAGGTGGACTCTCCAGTTTTAGCTTCCTGGGTCCTGTCTGTGAGCCAGCAGGCTATCAAGTGGGTGACATAAGGAGTTGTATCTAATGTCTTATGTATACCAGCAATGGAGTATTGTGTCAAATGCCTTGGTGAGGTCAAGATAAGCAGTGTGAAACATTTTGACTTCATTTGTTGCTTTGGTGACCTTCACAAAGAAGTCCACCCTGCTGAGCCATGACCTGCCCCTGATGAAATCGAATTGGGTTGGTCTAATGTCTGGAGGTTTCTTATGTCATTGTTGAACATTTCCATGATAATTATTTCCATGGCTTTACATATAAGACTAGTGAGACTTATTGGTGTGATGTTTTCATGGTCTGTAGATGGCCCACCTTTGTGCAGTGAGATGACTGTTGCTGTTCTCCATTCATGAGGCATTAAGCCTGTTTGGAGGCTACAATTCAATAGCAATTCCAGAGGGCCTGATAGGTCATGCTGCTTAGGAGGTATTCTGGGATATTGTCTGGTTGAATTCTTGGATATGACTTTTACTATGTGGAGTCTGCATGCCTTCCCTGTTACTACAGGAGTTTAAACTTATTGCTTTTGCTTTCTCCAGCACTCTAAAAACATGCCGTAGTTGAGGTGGCATTCCTTCAGTTTGCCTGAAGCTGAACATGCAATGTGTGTGTGTGTGTGTGTGTGTGTGTGTGTGTGTGTGTGTGTGTGTGTGTGTGTGTGTGTGTGTGTGTGAGAGACTCTTTGTGTACCTTGTAATAGATGTGGCTTGTCAGAGGCAGTGTGTGTGTGTGTGTGTGTGTGTGTGTGTGTGTGTGTGTGTGTGTGTGTGTGTGTGTGTGTGTGTGTGTGTGTGTGTGTGTGTGTGTGTGTGTGTGTGTGTGTGTGTGTGTGTGTGTGTGTGTGTGTGTGTGTGTGTGTGTACCTTGTAATATATGTGGCTTGTCAGAGGCAGAGTGTGTGTGTGTCTGTATTTGTGTTTGCGTGTGTGTGTGTGTGTGTGTGTGTGTGTGTGTGTGTGTGTGTGTGTGTGTGTGTGTGTGTGTGTGTGAGTGTGTGTGTGTGTGTGTGTATGTGTAAAATTATCACTGCTATGGAGCAGCACAATATTACTGGGCACATATATAGCTTTTCTGGGTAACAGTAAAAAGAAGTGTAACTTATATTTCAAAAATAAGACATGCACCATATAACATCCAGACCCTTAGATTTTCTAGGGACTTGGCTGCTCCCTCACCTCAGACTGTATAATTAGATTTTGACACAGACTAAGTGATGGCCTCTGCCCCCTACCCCAACTATTCCAAAACCAGCCCTGCACAATGGTATGCCCAGGGGTTTGCTGCAGGTTATGTGTGTGTGTGTGTGTGGGGGGGGGGCATAGGAAGAATGTGGTCATTACTACTTTAACTTTTCTCACATTCCTCAGAGTTGAGCACAGAAGGTCACACAAGCTCATTTAAGGACCGTGTACTGTCTAAGAACAGTTTGGAGTATATAAATGTTATAATTATTTTTTCACATTCCTTGCAATGAAACTTTAGACACATATAGAGGTGGCTACATTTTGGGGTGGGGTAAAGAAACATGCTGCTTAAACATCTGAAACTAACTTGTTGAAATGTGTTCCTCTGTTCTATTTGTACTTTAAGTTTTATCTCAGACTTACATCAGAGGATACACCTAACATAGTTGCTTTTTGGATGTAGGCCATGATGTATATATGTGTGTGACAGCAGCCACTTAGAATTTATGACTGAGATCATCTTTGCCTTGCTTTCATCACAATATGACTTCTGAAAGATAGTGTTGGTATTTTTCTTGGGGGAGTGGGGTAGAGAGGCAGTCTTTATTCCCACATGAGGCTTATTTATTCTCACAAACATCGGTGTTATCAGTTCTCAGTTTTGTTTTGACACTTTTGAACATTTATCCTTGGACACAACTACTTTTCTTACTGGCAGCCCCCAGACCAATGGCTTAATGCAAATACATCTTATACAGTTATCACAGTGCACTCCTTGCCAATTAGTGCATGTGTGTTGACGAGATGCAAAAAAAAAAAAAAAAAAAAAAAACCCAGCTGTACTCAGAGGTGATCTCTGCCTGACTTACAAAGCCATGTCCAACTCAGAATTGATGGACATGCTCCACCTAAAGAAATCCAAGTCACTGCGAGCCACGCACTCTAGTGAGCTAAACCTTGCCACAACAATAAATAGAACATGCTGGAGGGAGAGATTCCTGCCACAGAGACTCCCCATGCTTTAGAACAAAATTCCTAACTACATTAGGCAGAGCCCCTCACTAACACTCTTCAAGAGAAGCCTTGATGAGTGGATGGATAACAGAAAATACACCCCTGGGATCACTTCATTGGCTCTGCTTGACAGAGGCTCAGTTAAATTAATCAATGGGGTGGCGAAAGCCGACACACTCTGGCTAGGCTTATAAATGCCCTCAGGCAGATAGCCTAGTACCTACCTATGAACCTAAACAGGAGTTTTCTTTCATTAGTTATGATTTTTTTTGTTCAGGTCACCATTTGATGAAAAGCAGATTAAAAAGATATAAAATGCACCACAGCGCATCTAGGAATACCCGGTCTGCAAAAAGGCAATGAGTAAGTCAAAATGTGAGAGAAGGAGGAAAAATACAGTCTGCTTGTTGTGGGAAGGGCAAGATGGGGAGGGGATTGGGGGAACAGGGGGGATTGGGAAATACCTTTTGGGGCACTAGTCATTAGGTGATGCCATGAAAATCTTCATCCATAGTAGCATTTTACCTGCCTTGCATGTAAAGTTGTTGTAATTTAACATCTTTAGAGCTAAATGCCAGTCACTGGGATGACAAACATGGTGTGGTACACAGTCATGTTGTAATGTAAATTCCTTTGTAATGCTAAACAACTCCCTGTCCACCACCAGACCCCAACAACACCCATCACTTAAACCTTCTGCTCTCCTTCCTCCTTAGTAAGCCTGTATACTAGTTGACTCTATCACCTTACCTAGCCTTAAGTTACTAGAACCTCTGCTCACCTCTTGCCGACTGGCCCTGTAGTTATTCAACCCTGCCTTCCTACTGTCTTTCTTCTATTTGTGTGTACCACTGATATGTGCCTTCTTATTTCCCCTACAGCATACCTCAAGTCCCCATTAACTACTCTACCTAACCATACCATTTCTTACCTGCTCTTCTTAACAAATCCCCCTATTTTTTGTGTTATCTTTCCCTCTCTTCTGGCTCTTTCCTGCTCTCTTTTCCTCTTACTTTTGATAACTGCGGCCCCCCTTTATTTCTATTTTTATTTTCTTTCTCTCTGTTTTTAGCTTACCGGTAGAACCTCCTGTCTTGAGTGCTCTGCTATTACTGCTTGTTTCTCTTGCACACTGCTTGGTCTGGTGTCGCCCCACTCTGTTCACCCCCACAATGCTCGGGTTCACTCTGCTCCCCTACTCTACCCCCATTCCCACATAACCCCACATCAATTACTTTTATAACAGCCACAAACTCACCTCCAACTCTGCCTGCAACCAGTTAGTCTCTGTCACTTCTCCATCACCAATCAACTTCTTCTATTTTCCTCTCTCCCATTAATCCTTGTCCAATCAGGATTATCTATTCACCCTTCATCATAAACATTACATATTAACCTATCCTGTCACCTAAGCATAATTACCCTACTAGCTACACATCATCACTCCACACCCTTACACCCTACTGACACACATAAACTACATAATAAATAGCCTACCCCCTTCACACTCTCAATCTTGTCCCACTATACCTGTAGCACACTAACCCTCTCTAGCCTGTCTGTCTTCTTTCATACCAGACCACTTTAAACCCCCAGACCCTCCATCAAATAGTAAAATCTTCCACATCCAGTACTTCTATAGAGGCAAAAACAGATTCCTACTCAAACATTGTATTCACTTTATACAATCCAAGCATAATACTGAACACCAAATTCAGGCTTCTACCTGTCTCATCTAAATCCACATGCCCATCTATTACTAAATTAAAGTGTTCTAATAAACTATCCCTGCTTAACCACCACAATAATTCTACCTCCTATTTAGTCCAATGCAGTGACATCCATCCCAATCCAGATCCATCCTCTAATCCCACCTCTCACAACACATCTACCACTAAAAATGTACTCTTAATCACTCTTAACCTAAGTAGCATTTGCAACAAAACCACAGAACTCCACACATGGCTAACCAAGCACTCCCCTGACATACTTGCACACACTGAAACTTGGCTCAAGCCACACATAAAAGACACTGAACTACTCCCCCAGGCTATAACATAATAAGAGCAGACTGAATACATAAAAAAGGAGGAGGTGTAGCTTTAATTTATCCCCATACTCTCGCTCTTCTTCCATGTACCATACCCATCCCCTCCTTCTGTACAGCTGTAATATTGCTAGCTTCCTTAAAAATCAATAATAGAAAACAACTATGTATTGCAGTCCTATACATTCCCCTAGGGAACAACATCCCTATATTAGAAAACATCCTATCCTGAATCTCTCAAAATATATTCAATGAAACCATCATCATGGTGGATACTAACATAAGTTGGCAAGATCTAAATTCCATCAACTCCAACAATAGCATAAACCTTTATGGTTTTACTCAGCTCATCTCTGTCCCGACTAATGTCTCAAGAAATAACACCCAAGAATCCACACTTGACTGGATCTTTGTATCAGATCCCTACAAATACACCAACTCTGGAACCCTACCTAACACCATGAGTGATTTCCTACCTGCATACACCAACAGGACCATAACCCACATCATCAGAAACCACAATTATAAAACATCATACAACTTATCTACATTTGACCGGCACCAATTTAACTCATTTCTAAAATGTATAAATTGGTCCATACTAAAAACTCTACCTTTAGACGAAGTTGTCAGCCACTTCAACAAAATATTCATATAAACCCTCAATAGCTTAGCCCCACTTTGTTGCAAGAGAGTAAAAAATAATCATGCCTCTTGGCTAACCAAAATCACCAAAAGCCTTCTTCTAATAAGAGACTAAGCCTGACATAAATGGCATAAAAACAAAAATGACACCAACTTTCTAAAGTATAGACAACTACACAACCAAGCAAAGAAACTCATAAACAAAGGTACGAAACTCTATTTCTCCCAACAGTTAACCTCCCATAAAAAACAACCCCAAAAAAATTCTGGCATACTATATCTCAGCTCCTTAGCCCAGGAACCAAAGAAAATCCATTCCCTGCCACTGATAAAACCCCATCCTAAATTGCAAAAACGTTCAATACACACTTCATAGAGAGCATATGCAATCTACTCAATCTCTCCACCTAGCGCTCTACCTCTCACTTACCTCACAACCGCAGCTCTCCTCACTCTCCTCACAACCCCAGCCCTCCCCAAACTAACACACAATACTTTCCCTCTTCTTCCCATGACCCACAAGTCTTTACCAGAAACTCATCAACATATTCCCCCCCAACTCTTCAACCTGTCCCCACTCAAGTTATACATAGGTTACTTCTCAAACTTAAACGTTGCTCTCCATCTGCCGACAACCTCACACCAGAGTACTTAAAAATAGCCACCAATGCCATAGCTTATCCTATCAGTATTCTCATCAATTGGTCCATCTTAGAATCCTACATCTTCTCCCTCTGGAAGAAATCCATAATAATCCCCCTACACAAAGGAGATAAATGATAAAATTATTGCCCCATCGCTATTTTCTCTCCCTTATCCAAACTATTAGAAAAAATGCATACATAAAAACTGTTTAATCACACCCTACAAAATAATCTCCTCACCCCTATCCAACATGGCTTCAGATCCTCCCACAGCACAACCACTTCATTACGCTCCTTTACAGATACTATCAACAAAGCCAGAAATGCCGGACTACTAACATCCGTTATATTTCTTGATCTATCCAAAGCCTTTGATACCATTTCCCACCCAAAACTCCTGCAACAACTCTCTATTCTTGGTCTTTCCCCTTCTGCCCTACTATGATTCAACAATTATTTAACAGGCAGGCAACAATGTGTAAAATGGCAGAAAACACTCTCAAATTTTCTACCTAACAACACTGGAGTCCTTCAAGGATCCATTCTTGGTCCACTACTCTTTAACCTCTTTGTTAACAATCTACACTGTGCCTCACACCAAAGCTCCTTGATACAATATGCACTTCTAATGACATAAAACACCTCCAGAAACTAACATAAACCTCATTCACTTCAATAGAGACCTGGTTAAACAATGCCCAGCTCTGGCTGAACCCAAGTAAAACTAAGCTTGTCCTTTTCACACCCAAAAAATCTCTCAAGCTAATTTAAGATATTTTCACTTAACAAAACTCAACTAGAAGTGGTCACCTAAGCCAAACTATTAGGAGTAACCATAGACAGTTAGCTTTCTTTTGATCAACATATACAAAATGTAATCAAGAAAACCAACTGTAAACTCGGAATGTTATACTGCCACAAAAAGTTCATGAGCTCAGCAACAACAACCACCTTGGCCACTACCTACCCACTCCCCTATCTCCTGTATGCTGCCCCCATTCTGACAAACATGCACGCTATCCTAAAAAACTAATTGGAATCCTGTTACAATAAGATTGCCAAATTTGCTATAAATGCACCCCAAAACACTCACCACTGCATATTTCTCCAAACCCTTACCTCGCTCCAACTACTACAACTCTTACACCACCAACAACTTTATATGGCACACAAATGAATATATCAACCCCACACTTGCCCATCATTTAACACTTTTCTCCAATCCTTCTTACCACCAGGACCCTCTGATCTGAAGACAAACAACTAGTAACTCTACATAGGCCAAAGAAAAAATGGACAATGTCTGTATTCCTTTACAGTAGCTAAACTCTGGAATGGCTTAACATCAGACATTAGGGCAACATCTAACCGCAAACATTTCAAACTCACAATTAAAAAACACCTCCTAGAAACAAACATCTGCACCTGCTTCAAATAAACCTAGGAACTGTTTCCACTCCACCTCTCCTCCACCCCTTCCTTCCATTCCATAAATCCTGTTTTTCTTTCCACCCCCATCCTCTATACTCCCTTCCTCCCCTCTTTAAACTACACCTTCTTTTCCCTGACTAACTTCAAATCCCACTCATTACTCATTCCTCTTGACCTTTGCATTCTTCTGTCTTTACTCTACAAAGGTCTACCTACCGTCTGCCTAAACAGCACTCCAAACATCCACCTCAACTAAGCTAACTCTATTTAGAACAATACCTCTAGCCTTCCAACTTTTCAGATTAGATATACCAACCAACTTGCTTTCTAAAAGCTGTCAATGATTTCAGACATTCAAACCTAACTGCTTTTATGCCATTCAAGCTATCTTCTAACACTGCAAACTATTCACGTGTATATAAATGAAATGACCATGTTACCTACACCTGTCAAAGATTTTTACTTTGTAATTCTCAAACGAAAATGCTAAGAAAATGTTTTACTTTCTATTTTTAAGTCACAAGTATTTACTTTGTATTTCTCTAATGTAAATGTAAATCAAATGACCATTGTACCAATGCTTTCTCAAATGTTTTATATGTTGTTAACTCTACTAGTTTGTGGAGCTTTTCTCCCCAAGCCTCCACTGAAAATGGGTTCTTGACCCAATCGGACTTTTTCCAGTCAACAAATGCCAAATAAATAAATAAATGCTTTTCAACTACAGTTCAGTTCTTATGTTCTAGTCCAAAAGCTTTGTAGCTTGAATTAAAAAGTTGCTTAGAAGAAGTGGAAAGAACAGGATGATTCATAAATGCATTAGTGCATTGATTGGCTTCACTGTAGATGAAAATGTACTGCTTTGACTGTGTTATTACATTTTATCATTTATACCTTGAATTTTGTAGATATATCTGTGTCAGCTAAGCAGTTAATACATTTTCACCTGCAGAGAGAGTGAGGTGACAGCCGCTATGTGCTGATCACTTCAACAAGAACTTATTGCATTAGTGCTAACCCCCTGCCCTTCTCCCCCAAGACAGAAAAGCAAACATTGGACATGGAAGACGAAAACTAATGCCAAGGTTACATTAATACATTTCTTTTACATCAACATAACATATGCTAGGACAAACTAAACAGTAATTTCAGATTTTGGGAGGCGAAAGTGTTTATTGGTGTACTCTTAATCAGAAAACATTCAGTTTTATTAATGGTAGTCACCAGTAGAACAACAGTAAAAGATGCAGTTAAACCTGTTATTTACACAAATGAATCAGCACCTCTTCTAACTAGGTCAAATTTATCTGTCTCTGTTTTACTTTCTTCAAAAACTTACAATAATAGCAACAAAAGAAGAAAAGCTAGACAGGATCAACAGCTTGGAAGATGGAGGTGTGCAAAAGTAAAATCCCCCCCCCCCAAAAAAAAAGAGAGAGAAAGAGTCAGAAAAATGAGCTTGTGAGGTGAAGTGGAAGGGGCATAGGACATTGGGTCTGTAAAGGTCGTACTGTTATTATTATTATTATTATTATTATTATTATTATTATTATTATTATTATTATTATTATTATTATTGTTATTATTATTATATGGGTGACTCATCCAAACAGATTCACATAGTTTATATTAGCCAAAAGGATGCCTTTTTCCAAGTGTGATAAATGTGATCTCCAGAATAGCTGGGGGGGGGGGGGGTAGTACAGACTACGTCTAAGGATGAGGTGGCAAACTGAAGCAACATCACTTTGTACCAAAGTGATGTTGGAGTTGCTGTATGTAACAAGCAGAGATGTGGGATACACTCTTCCATTTCAAAGGAAATGCACACAAAATCTCTAGAAAAGAGTTACAAGAGTTCAGAATTTACTGCTTTTTTGTTTGAATCACTGTTTTGTTTTTCAGATTGCTGGTACTTGCTGTATAAGGTCTTGCACTTTGGATATGGAGTATCCATGAGTGTATATCACTGTTCAGAATTACTCTTGATTGCCAGCAATGACAGCAGCTTGATAACTAGGGACATGATGTTGTACCAGCGTTCGTTAGATCTTGCTTCTTTTATTTTCAAGTACTCAGACTAGACACAAGTATCATACCTGTATATTCATAAGATGTATAGACAGTATTCAGACCTAAAAGCCACTGAGAAACACGGCTGTCAAATATTGTATTAGTACTTCATTTCATCAATTTATCTTATTTAGTTTTAACCTCATAGACAATTTTGTTAGTCTGACTTCTTGTGGTAATCTATTCCATAATCATGTTATGCTCTATATAATATAAGAAATCTCTTCCCTTGATTAACTTTTATAAATATATTGGCAACAATAATATTCATGTTGTCAAAGTCTTCCATGTCGTGTACTTTGTTTCTATTAAATCTTCAGTCCTGATTTGCATAAATAATGGACAAGGTATTTGCCTCAGAAGTCTAAGTAGCTGCAGAAACATTGTAGTTTCGAATTCAGTACAGATATGCCTTTATGGTGTAGGGTTTGATTTCTAGGAATGACTGAGCTGCAGTTTTCGTCTTGAGAAAAAAAAAAAGAGAGAGAAAGATATGTTGGTGCAAGAGAAAGACACTGTTGGTTTTGCAAAGGCATAATGATGAAGCGAATGAAGGGTGTAATGATCTAGAACAAGTTCAGAAATGGAGTGACCCAGAAGATGGTAGGTAATGGATTATATACTTTAGTTTGAAAATAATAAACAAAACAGTGGCTTTGCTTTGAGTAGAAAAAAAATCCATGTTACTTCTTTAAGACGAGGCAGCTGTTTTCTCATTTGTACAACCTCATCATGATTGAGGGGTTTTATTACAAGCAACATGAAGAGCTTCTAGATTACTTGCTAATGATCTTTCAACAAGTGAAAGATCATACTGTGAGGCTGGATTAACAGTACCTTTACCATCTACAATGGATCCTTCTCTAGTTAGTAAGTTTTGCACCATGTATCTTCAGTAAGAACCCCATTTAGATATATTATTTTCAGACCCGTTTATTAAAGGACAAAGACAATGCTAGCTAGATCCCAAGGGAAACAGGTAAAAAGTGACTGACTGTGTAAAGGCGCAATTAGGTGCTACAGTGGAAAGGGTTTTGTCCACAGATGAAAGTTGGTTTTGCTTATAATTCATTTGGACATTCATGGGATCATATGTTCATAGCAGAATATTAGGCAATCAGTGTGCAGACCATAGCAAGCCTAGCCAGTAAAAGATATTGAAAAGTTCCTTTTGGTGCCATGGAAGGCAACACAGATAGACCAGTGGAAACTAGGAAGCTGGTTATCCAGTTACCTAGGTTTACCATGAAGATGGCAATGATGCTACTCTGCTTGACAAGTATGTTATAATAAAGCCTTTTACAGAAATACATGCGCATGTAGGATAAACTAAGTGATGATGTTTTCTCAAGGACCTCCTTCTCCAAAATCCATAACACCATATGTAACTTTGGAGTGGCATGATGAATATGTTGATAAGGAGACTGATGTGTTAATAAGTTGCAAAGAAGTATGGATTTAGGAGTGATAGGTGGGAGTGCCTGATTTTATGAGTAAAGTTTGTAAAAATGCGTTTTCAGCTTTAATATTCAATGATCAGTCCTGTGAGTAGATTAAAAGCCATTATATAGAATTGTTTTCTTTACTTTTCTGCATTTGCCCTCAGAAACCATTAAGCTTCTTCACTCCACTTGCTCAGTTTGCTCATTTGTTCCCCCTACTCCAACAGGAGGCAGGACCCCTACAGCTTATTTGTTTTTCCTAGGAGTCACAGACAAACCATAGAGTGATGCTGTCTTTTTTTGAGGATGCGGAAGGGGCAAATTCAATCCTTGACCCCACTGTGCATACCCACTAAAATGTTGCATGGTTTGGCATGCAGTGGACACAGCGAGGGTATGAAACTCACCTCTGCAAGTGACATAACCCCTCATTACAACCTTCCTCCTTTAAGCAAGACTACCTCCAACAGTTTCAAGAGAGGTTAATTAAATGTGTGTCTCCTGGGTCCTAGTTAGAGTTTTATCCCAATATTACAACAGACCTGCCAAACCACTGTTAGGAACTGTAGTTGATGCAATGAATCTCTTTTTATTTAATAAGAAGCTGTGAGAATCAGACCTGAATACTTTTGTTAAACCCATGTATAGTACCCCAGTATGAAGTTTATTGTAACTGCCTTCATAAATGCTTTTGGCTAGGAAAAGTAGCTTTGCAGTGGTGCTGTACTGCTTCATAAAGTCATAGTTTTAACAGAAAATAACATTTGATCTTCCAGATCATTTTAAATTAGGTTCCCAAAGCTTAGAAAACTAAGAAGACTGTAAGAAAGTGTTGGCCACATGCTTCCAAGGGATACTAATAAACATTAACCAAAGCCTAGACTTTCACTTGCTTTAAATATTTCTAAGTCATTCATTAGTATGTTGCTGTTTTATAGCATTTCAGGAAAATGATGAGAATCACCCCATTGCATCTCTTGATGGGTAGCTGGAAGCATGAATTATGTACAACTAGGCAGATGATTTCCTGTATCATTTTGTGAAATCAGTGTCAAGTGTTAAGTGTTAAGTTGCTTATTACTTTAGTTAGTTGGTTATTAGGTTATTTCCCACCAGATTATCCTTAGGCTCTCACATAATGATTCCTGTATTTAAACAAGGCAAACTACCTTTGTTTTTTTTTGTAGCAAATGTTAAAGAGTAATGCAATTAAGACAATTGTTTTTAAAGATATTTGTACCTTCTCTAAATTTTCTTTGTTTTGTTACAAGAGCTTTTTTTTTAATTTGTCATTCATTAAGCAAGGCTACTGTTAATTCTTTTCAGTTCATTTAAAATGGATTTTTTTCTGGAAAGACACAATGATGCTTAAACAGTATAATATATATTTTTTTTCTGTTTTACTGAGTATTGGCTGCTTGGTGACCTTGTCCACTAAATCTTCATTCTTTCTGTTAGGTACTAACCCCTGCATGGACCTTATTTGGCAGTCTGGGAAGGGACTGGGTAACCTCCGTAGGCTGCACTGTTGTTTGGAATGGAAATGGGAAAGTGACAGGAGGGGAGGCAGGGGGAGGGAGAATAATCAGGTAACTTGCAGTGTCATATTGTTTGCACAAGCAGGGCTTTTTTCATATATGGAGCTAATGTGTGCATGTGCCCAGTAAGCATTTCCAGGAGGTCATTTAATGAGCAAGCACGGAACTGTTAATTCCTATTGTGAGTAGCATAAGGGCATCACAACCTTACCTACATAATTTACATAACATGCATGTTTCTCCTGTCCCACTAGGAAATTAATGCACTTCCTGTAACCTAGACACATACCACAATTCTTCCTTTGAGGGAGAAAGCTGCACAAGCCTCTTAACTTGTCTTCTTCTTAGTCAGCTTCAGCAAGTTGTCAGAGAAGCTAATCCAACTCGGGCACTTCTCTGTGCCAATAGAACTGACTTTATATTGCATCTTTGCAATTATATTGTGAAATCATTATGAATGAGTAATGTCCTGCTAATTTTGGTAAATATGATACTTGGGGTCTAGCTCTGAAGACCAAGATACAAGAAGGCCGACTTTTAAAATTCCGAGAAGAGAAAGCCGACAACCACAAAAAAATGACATCCCAGAACACTGACTTCCAGTTCCAGGTAAGTAACCACTTACAAAATTACAACTAAATCTACAATTTAATTTACAATTACAAAAGTAAACCCAAAGCAAATTAAACCCACCAATGTGGGGGCCTTCACCTCCCATACCCCCTAACTAAATATACCAACTCTGAGGTCGGACTACCACAGGGGTAAGGGGAAAAGTTCAACATGGTGGACAAATGGCTATTTTACCTGGAGTTGGAAATTGGTGTTCCAGATCATCAGTTTTCTGTAGTTGTTGGCTTTCTCATCTTAGGATTTCAATAGTCAGTTTTTTGGTATTTTGGTCTTCCAAAATAGACTCGATTCTTGTTGTAGTATTCAAAAAGAACATAATGTAAATAATATGAGTCATTGACTTTTGATCATTGGCACATAAGAGGACTAGTACCATGCCTTGGTCATTAAGTAAAGGGTTCACTCAATACATAAGATGTAAGAAATGCTCTATTTAAAACCAGGTAACAGTGGAGTATTTTCATTGATGAAGGGAACTGTTGGGTTCCCATGCAAGTGTGGTCAGAACAAAATGACTTCTTGGATTGCACAAATGGGAAGTTGCTTTGATATCACAAAGTAAGCTGACGTTATCCATAATGACAGACAGACAAAAAACAGCTGCTCTATTTAAACTCTTAATTTTAATACAAAAATGGACCTTTTTTAATGCTTCTTAATGGAGATCACAGTACAGTGATGATTGGGGAATTTACCCTTTTCCCTACTGTAGTATAATTTGCAGCAGGTATGGGGGGTACAGGGGAGCTTGTCTCAGGCAAAAACTTTGAAAAGGGTATATTCTTCTCTTAAATTACGTATTTAAATGGAATAGCTGTTTTTTGTCTGTGCACCACGATCTCCATTAAGAACCTCCAGCTGATGTCTGACATACACAGTAGCTGTTTCATATTGGCAAAGTAAACATTCCTTGTTTTGACATTATGGCCTTCTCATCTCATTCTTTTAAATTTTAAATATATGTCAATTCGATCTACTGAAGTAGATCTATATATATATATATATATATATATATATATATATATATATATATATGGGTTCAATTCAGATTATCGAATTCCCAAAAACGTGAAACCCGTGTGGTTGAGACCATATGATTGAGTTTTTAGAAACTCAAAATTCTAAAGTGAATGAAAAAAAAAACAAAACAAAACATAAAAGCAATGTTTCTGCAGGGGGCAAGCCCCCCTGCACCCTCCACACCCCCCCACTTAGATATACCAACTCCGAGATCGCACTACAGCGAGGACATGGAAAACCTCCCATTCTGTGCTTCTGCATACAGCGCATAATGGGAGATTTCCCTTTTCTTCGCTGTAGTGCGATCTCTGAGTTGGTATATTTAAGTAGGGGGGTGCAGGGGGACTTGCCCCCCTGCAGAAATGTTGTTTTTATGTTTTGTTTTTTTTTTCATTCACTTTAGAGTTTTGAGTTTCTGAAAACTCGATCATATAGTCTCGACCATATGGGTTTTGAGTTTTCGGGAACTCGACAATCTAAAGTGAATCTATATATATATATATATATATATATATATATATATATATATATATATATATATTCATATTAAATGGGCAGTTGTTTAATAATGGGTCAGGAAAACTGTCATGGTTGAAAGAGGACTGCGAAGTAAGCCATTTCAGCGAACAAGTTTGCCCCAGATCAGACATTTGCATGTTAACTGGATATCATCAGAGTAAGTGGTGATGTCTTCTAGTTTAAAAAATTGTCATGGAATTATTTTGCACATTTTTTGATTTTCAGTCTTTGGGTTATGTTTTTGTTTGTTAATTTAAGTTTATGTTCAAGTTTATTTAAGTGCCTGAGCCCAGTACTGCACAAATCCATAATATCAATAAAAATATAAAAATTTAAATACAGCAAAACTTGAGAAGCAACAGAATAAAATTAAGCAATTAATATAAAATGTTAGTGGTTAGTTATATACTAAATCAAATAAATGTAATCTTATACCACTTAAAAAACATACCTAGCAAAGGTGCATCCCAGAGCCAACCAGGAAGAAGATTTCAGTAAAGGGATCTTTGATTGCTAATTGAATGGTGACCAGAGGAAAGAAAATATTGTAACAAGGAACCAAAAGAAGACCTTAATTGTCAGAGTGCAGTATGCGGGTGGGGTTAAACTGATGTACAAGGTCTTGTAGGTACAGTGGGCCTACATCTTGAAGGGCAAGTTGAATCAAAACAATGATTTTGTAAAATACCTGTTGTCTTGCAGGTAGCTATTAATGGTTCTGCTAAATAGAGGTAATATGATGTTTTCTAGTAACCCCTGTAAGTAGGCAAGCAGCAGAGTTTTGAATGAATTGCAATTTAACAAGCTGACATTCAGGCAGACCAATATCAATGGAATTACAGTAATCTAAACATAAAAAAACAAAGCATCTACTATAATAGGAATGTCATGGGGAAGGATAAGTCACATGATATGGTTGATGTGCTGTAGATGGAAACAGGAAGATTTGACAACTGATGAAATGTGGTCCTTTAGAAACAGCCTGCCCTGAAAACATTTTGTCTAGATTACGAATCTTTGACATAAAATTGAGTCTGCAACCATGATAAAATACCCCGTGATAAAGTAGGCAGGAAAAAGTTCCTCAAACCATGAATGATGCATTCTTAGTGGTGCTGAGCTTTAGCTTGTTACTGACCATAAAGAACTGGGCATCTTTCAGTTTATAAGAAAGACAAGTAAAGACCAGCAGAGAATCCTGGGTAATCAGGAGGTAAAGCTGTTTGTGTCATGAAGATAGGAATGGTACTGCAAACCTCTAAACGTCTAAGTCTGTTACTCTGTCACTGAAATTGTCAAACATTTCATCCAATATCAATTTAATTATAATAATAATGGCTAGGTCACAGGACTAAATACAGCACTGAAAGCAAGGAAATTAGTGCAATCCAAATTGAATATGGCAGTGTGGGTGCAGTGTTTATAATTCCATTGGTGATGTGTTCTGAGTTAATTTCCTCATCACTGAACAGCAGTGATGGCAAAACTATAGGAGTGCTGTGGCATTTAGTGTTGGGTACTAACAGACTCTGCAAACCAATTTCATTCCTGATCTTCTGATGGGAATATATAGGCAACTGTAAATATGCTACTGGTGAGTGAATGCAAAGTGATGGTCCTTAGCTTAGTGCCTATGGGCCCAGTGCGATCCAGAAGAACCATGTATGCCAAATCATCTCATTAGTATCATGTGCAATAAAATACTAGAATGAAGAAATACTTAAGTATTTTACTAAGTCAGTCTATTACATACTGAAAGGAGAACCAGACAATAAATTTCTAGGATGTTGTCTCCCCTCTTCTTTCTGGATGGTACCCAAGATAGTGGCACTTGTCTCCAAGGAAGTGTGGAAGAACACAGTATTATGAACCCAATAGCCAGGAGCTCAGACAAGAACCTTTAGCTCCCTAAACACTGAATGGTACAGGATATCCTGTTGTAGAACCTGTTGTTATTGCAGCAGTCCTAAGACAGTTCATAATACACATAGCTTATTGATTTACACTATAAAGGAATAAAGTGTAGCGGATTGCTTCAGGAAGTAGTTATATGCATACTCCGCTTTGCTGTCTGGGCACAAAACTTACCAAGCTCATATGTTGAGTTTTTAATGTGATATTTTTGACAATGACTGCATCTCTGCCAAATGTGCCTGAAAAGGAGTTGTGTACAAAGCTCTCCACTAAGGCAGCTGCTCTTTTCACAATGAGCAATCTCACAAGCAGTCTAACATGCAATGCAATGGGAGGTGCAGCAGGTTGTCAGGCACTGGAAAGACTATAAGCCATCTTGCCTGTTTCTCCCATAGAGACTTTGTGGATAATTTCAAGCATCATCCTATAATGCATTAAAGTGGTTCTGAACTTTTCAGATGCAAGTTAAGGAAAAAACTGGAGATTCGTGAGTAGGAAGTTAAAGCCATTACAGCTGTTGGCATGATGTTTGCAACTTCTCAAAGCTTATTTTCTAGGACACAAGACAGTCCACTACAGATGTAGTTTAGGCACTGCTAACAGCAACAGAGTTTTCATCAACCTTCAAATCTAGAGCTGCTTCTAATAAAATGTCTTAGATCCCCTACTGAATGTCATCCCCTTCACTTAATGTAATACAACTAATACTTAGCCGCAGCATCTGAGTTTTTAGCCAGGGTGACATGATTTGTTCATCATTATGTACTTTATAATCCATCTTTGTCATTTCCAATTCAGTTTTAACTGCCATTCCAGATTGTATTTACTCCCCATCAAATTCAGAGTTCAAGTATTTTTCATTGTCAGTATATAACTAGTATCAACTCAATTTTGTCCTTATGCTACATGATTATTTATTTTCCATTACACTTTCCTTCATTCTCACCATAAAATGTAGTCTTAATAACACTATATATACACACACACACACACACACACACACACACAAACATACATATATATAGCTCCCTATTAGACGATCGAAACGCCGTTTCCACAAATACGAAATGATCGACATGTATTGCATGAACTACGTAAACGCCGAACATCCAAAACAGCGAAATCCGAAATGTCGAAGTGTTCTGGTTGGCCTTTCTGCTGTATAGCTCCGTAAGGTAAGTGTGCAATAGTTATGGACCTTAGGGTAGGGTGCGGGTTAAGGTAAGTGTATAGATAGGTAATATATGTAAGATTTAGTGTAGTGTTAGAAGTAGGGTTTTGTTAAATGTATTTATGTGTATTATTTATTTTGTTAGGGTATATCTCCATCGGGGAAGTATGCGGTAGTTACAGACCTTAAGGTTAGGGAGGGGTTAAGGATAGTGCATAGATAGTTGTGTATGTGGGGTTTAGTGTAGTGTTAGAAGTTGGGTTTTGCTGCTTTACTTTAGGGTTAGGAGTAGGGTTCGGTTAATGTATGTATGTGGTTTATTTATTTTGTTTGGGTAGGTAGTATTTAGCGGGTGGTAGGGGTGGCCGACTATGACCATTCAATGTTTTAAATTTCGCGGTTTAGTGCATTCAGTCTATTTGCAGTTCAATTAATACATGTCGCTCTTTTGATATTCGCAGAAATGGATTTTTGTGGAACTGATATAGACCCAATATATATATATATATATATATATATATATATATATATATATATATATATATATATGTGTGTGTGTATATATATGGTTTACCATCAGAAGGTCGAACCTGATCCCATCGAATGATGGGATCTTTGACCCACTTCTGCAAAACCGACAATATTGAATTCTGACATTGTTGAAATATGACTCTCCATAAACCTCGGAACAGGCTTTAACATGGGTTGAGATGGGGGCAAGATTTGTACTTCGACAATGCCAGATTCAACATTGTCACTGTTCGGCCTCGAGACATTGACTGATGTGGGTTCGACTGAACCCACTTCAACCTTCTGATTGTCACCCTATTATATATATATATATATATATATATATATATACATATATATATATATATATATATATATATATATATATATATATATATATAAAATATCTATAAATATACATATATATATATATATATATATATATATATATGATTCTAGTGACAAGTTTGGTATATAAAAGTTTGATTAACAAGACTGTAGTAGTGTTTCCTTTCTAAATCTCACACCAGAAAAATAAAGGTCAAGTGATCACAGGGACCATAAGATGTGTAGCTATATACACCTTTAATATGACACACTTAAACATTTTTGCCACAATTTAAAGCACTCAGTGCTGAACTCTCAATTCAAGCAGAGACATCCATAATAACCAAGGGTTAAATTTATGTTTACCCATCCACTCTTCAAGACAATCACAGAGTACAGTGCCCTACTTTGTACTGTATTTATCCAAACACATCAAGCAACTTGAATGGTCCTAGAGGTTCACAACTTAAATGATTCCTAACCTAAAAGCCATTGGCTTCCAGGAGAGGTTTGAACTTCTACAGTCTTTTGCATGGAAATGTATAGCTTGCATTCTGTGCCATTAGGGACCCAATCCTCTATTTATCTTTTTTGTCTTCATAAGCCCCAAAGCTCAACAATATAACACAATTAAGGAATTGCATCTCCACCAATATATACATAAAACATGCTGTAGGGGCATATTTATTAGTCTATGTTTAGCTTATGTCTACAATAAATTACCCCAGTATGTTAAGTACTATCCTTGCAGCCTTCATATTAGACCTTGATGACTGGTGGGTACCCACAGATTCACACCTGGAATGACCCGTTTTGCTGTCCTGGAAATGAGAGGTACAACACTGAGGGCATGGGCAAAGCAGAAATGATCCTCTAGACACACTTGTCCTATAAATTCCTAAGGCCTTATTTCCTATAAATAATGTAACTGAATTATCATTACAGACACTCTTTGCTCATTTTTGTTGTTTGTTTTTATTTTTTTATTGGAGACAAAAAGTTATATTAAAATCCCAAAGTGCTTTTTTCTCATTGTCGTACTCTTTATAAAATATCATAGCACATATTCTTATATTATTTCTGAACCACAAGTAGTGAATTTTCTTCCCTGCCAGATGGCTTTAAAATTATATTTTCCTTTTGAGTTAAAGTTTTAATGCTTCCCATGTAGCCTTTGTGAAACTATTATCAATGACAGGCTTCATTTGAAAAAATCTATTTACAGCATATAAAATTACATTCTCAAAAATGAAAGTGTACTCTTGTTTCTTTGTGGCAAAAAAAATTACATTTCTTCACAAATAATAAATTAGTTGAACTGGAACTTGTTTTGTAACTTATGTCTCTTCAAAAACACTATCAAACGTAATAATGTCACTGTCAAACTCTTCATTTAAGTGCAGTGACCATGTTTTATTACAAGCATAATTATTTTGTAAACTTTGTGAAAAGTCTAGTTTACTACCTTTTGCTTTATGAACTTATAAAATGTCCTTATTCTGTATACTAGTTTAACATTTAGAAGAAAATACAAATGCAGTTTATAAAAAAAAATGTATAATAGTGCAGTTGACCTTTATAATATACAGGCTGAGTGTTGGGAAAGTTTCCTCCATATCTTTCTTACATTAATCTGAGACAATTGACGGATACACAATTAAATAATGATGATAGTTTTGATTCTACCACATGCATTATTAATTACAAACACAATTGAAAACATCTATACAAGCAAATGATGTTTTGATTTTTTTTTATTTGTTCAAAGTCACTTGTACATTGTTATCAATGCATTACTTAAAAGATGAAAGCATTATGAAAACCATTAGACCCATTCCTATATTCTAATGAATTTACTTTCCTGCTTACTGTTTGCGTTTGTATTGCAGATAGTGAAATTCGATTATATACAATAAAATTTCTCTTTGCATGAAAATATCATAATAAGCCTGTGCTGTGATATAAAGGGATAAAGCCCTAAGTCAGGCAAAAGTGACTCGGGTTTGATTACTGGTTCAGGCATCTGAGGTTCTGTCAGGGAGGGAGGAATGGGCATTCCATCCCAGAGTAGAGGGCATTCATCTAGGCATTCCCTCTCTGGAGAAATGTTCCACAGATGGGAGTAGCCCTCAGATGAAACAGGGAAATGAAGGGGAGGGGGATACCAAAGGTAGGACATCAGTGAAAAAAATACACTATCAGAAGCAGCCAATGGCAGACACCCAGGATGTCATTAGGTTCAATGACAACTCCGGCCTTTGAACGAATTTAGTCCAGGAGCATTAAGAGAGGCTGGTAGGCCCAGAATGGTCGGGGATACAGGGTAACATGTGATAATGAAGCAGAAGTGTGAAAAAAAAACTTTATAAACAGCTGTATAATTAAAAGTTCATTTACTTCAAGTGAAATGCTTGTAGTTTGTGAACACCTGCAAATGATAGTTTACTTTGAATTAAAGCTACTCCACATGGTTTATGATCCTGGTACAGAAATGCAGTAATTAAAAATTGAGTATGAGCTTTATTCAGCAAAACTACTGAAACTTTTAATTTATCTGTAAGCCTTTTTGGCTTATCAACAAGCTTTTAAAGACATTATTTATTAAGGACAAATACACAGCCTTGTGTAACAATGGCCATTTACTAAAATTCAGTGATATTCACTTAATAATTCACTTCTAATCAAACATGCTTTATGGACATTTAAAGTAGTTGTCTTACTAAAGATGATTTAATTCCTCTACAGAATTTGGAAAACCTAACTTGCAGACTTCAGATTTCAGGCTTTCCCCTGATTCCTGTTGCAGGCCTTGCTGCAGCTCAAACTTTCATAATTTTTTTTTTTCTGAATGAATATTCAGTGGCAAAATGAGTGCAGCATAACTTTGCTCACTACAAATCAAGTCCTATATCAAACTTTGTTTTAAGTTGGTTGGTAACCAAATGAACCAATGACTTCTTTCAGAAACCGGACACTATATTTTTTTCTATGAACAACAGAATAACCATTATTGCAAATCAGGCATCCAGTAACATCATTAAAGGACAACTATGCCTTAAATGTGACATTTCATTTCTTTAGAGTGCACTTCCATCGATAGGGGATGACTCCCATTCTTTTCTTACATTAAAAGGCATGACATAGCACTTTCTCCCACAATGTGGTATTTTCTATGTCAGCTTTCTCTGTGCAAGCCATACTGGGGCTGAATGAAATCTCATGATACCTCCATTAGGAATTTGTCTCCCTTGCTATTGTATAACAATGCCCATCACTTTTGAAAATGTTTTTGTAACACAAACACACACAGAAAGATACCTGTAGATTATTTTTATTTAATACCCCTTGAGATCATACAGTTATTCAAGCATTTTTGATGTTGTGCAGTCATATCAAGATATATTGTTCTTTGGCCCCAAAAGAGCATAATATGCACATCACAACCATTTCAATCAGTGTATTCGGTAAACAAGTATAAATCTAGAATGTGACTGAAATCAGCAAATCAAGGTGCAGGGTTTGAGTCTCACAAGGGATAATTGGCTAGGCTTAAATGGCTCACAAGGGCAATTAGCCTAGTACTAATCCATGAATCCATGAACCATGAACATCAGTATGAACATTTATTATTTCAAATCATAGGGACAGTAATAAATAGCCACAAAATGACTGCATGACAGACAGCCCACACTGGCTGAACTGCCTGACCCTTACATGAGTGGCATACCCAAGTGTTGCCTCTGCATAACCATGACCGCCTCACCAAGAACAGTGTATTGACAGCTCACTCCTGCAGTCATGAAAAGTGTTTGCACTGGCTCATAATTGGGTGTGGTTAAAAAGGGAAGAAACTCACACAATGTCACCACTTGGATGCAGCCCTGAACAGCCTGCATCCCATTTCCCTGGCCGTGATTATTCCAAATTGGTCAGACAACTGCCCCAGCATGGAATACTACTGAATAAGACACACAGGCATCCCATTAAATACTGCAGTCTATACACTGAAATTCTCATACTATCACTCCTCTCTGCCCCTTCCTTTTTTCATATAATAAACTCCTTTAAGATAGCCTGAGCCTAACAACTTGTAAAAAAGGACAGAAAATGAAAATTAAACAAATCCTGGCCATTATCACAGTGATGTGCTGTAACCACTCTATACCAAACAGGATTTTTATCAAAGTGCTCCAGGACTAGGACCCTGAAATCTGCAGCCTCACTGTGATTTATAAGTTTCAAAGCTGTTCCAAAAGCCATCACCATACATGCCACATTCCCGCGGCTAATTTGGGCACAGTGGCCAAAAAGACCACCACTGTGTTAGGATTTAACTGTTATAATACAGCCAGATTTCTCAGCATCCTCAATAATAAACACTGTTTAGGCACTTTATCATTCTCCCAGATGAATAATTAAAACTAGTGGCTGACTTACCTCCTCAATAAGATGATGTAATGTCAGTAACATCTGATTCAACATCATTCCTTCAAAGCATTTTTGTACCATGACCCAACTGCTGAGATGAACACCTTAATAAACACCTCCTTGCCAAATAATTGTCCAAAAATTAAATGAATGGCTCAAAATCAAAGCACATCTTGCAACTGCAAAATCCGACAATAAATGATCAAAAAATGTAAACAACTCACATCCCCATTGTACAATCCTCTCCCCAATGTAACCTGAATGCTTCTGCCCATTCTTATAATTATATCTACTGACTGGCACTCCCAACCCTTACCCTCTCTAGTGTCATAAGAAAGCGTAAACCACATAACCCCACATCGGACTGCATAGAGTAAAAGTGAGGAGGCTTTACCCAGTATCACCAAGTGACTCAAAGCCCTTTGGTCAGTCTTCAACGTCACAATCTAAATTAGAACCACATCAACTACCATATTCACATCTTAATACCTGAGAGAACATAAGATTTCCCCCAGCCTGGAATGCTCCTGCATACTACCAGGTAATGAGGACTGGCCCTCAAGGCATATGAGTGGTGATCAAATCAACACCCTTCAGAATAGCTTGTAATAAATTTTTCCCACTGGGGAGTTGCAGATCTCTAACAATGCCAACTTTACAGTAATGAAAGCATTAAAAACTCAATTGTAAGTGTATCACCTGAATAGAAAACGTAAAAGATATTCAAAAAAGGTAAAAAAAAAAAACACACAATGCAATGAAGAAATTGAAAGCATAAACCTTGGAAACAGAAAATGAAGCGGTATAGGAAGTGACAGAAAGTGAATAATATGAGACAGAAATAGTCACAATAGCAACAGAAAGCAGCCATTTTAAGCTAGTAGTCAAATTATTTGCATACAGAAATACAGAAGTACTCTGACAGACATGTATTGACGAACAAAGTAAACATAAAGATAGTAGTATAGAAAAGTAAAACATAGTATGAAAAGAAATGCATATAAGAATATAATGCTTATTAAATAGAAGTAAAACTCACACAAAAATTACCATAGAAACCCAAACAAATAAAGAAGGAAAGTGTACTATCTGCTAAACTAACTTAAGAAAAATGCATGGTGATACAGGAAATGTTACTGCTTGCAACTGGTCTTTGCAATTCTTGGGAAATGCCACCAAAACATTTAATCCCTGTGAATAATTTTAAGTGGCAATAAATATATCATCAGCTAAATCAGCCTGGCTGTAATTGGGTGCAGAAGCATGACTATTTGCATATATGTATCCGGTCTTGGAGATGCCAATAAAATAATTATTATTACAATTGTTTTTAGACTATGTTACTATGGAAGCATGAACACTGTGCTACTGATATGCAAGTCTCTTCACCTGGATTCATTGACCTGCCAGAAATAATTTAAGGTATTGTGCAATGTTAGCACCTGCTTATAAACTGTACTGTTTAATGACTCAAGACAACTTAATGGAAGAGCCCTTTAGATAAGTACCCTTAACATTTTAGATAAAAATCCCACACAGTTAAAAAGATATAAATCTGCACAGGTATCAGTGGAAAAATTAGTTTACATTAAAATATACTAATAAACATGTAACTGTCATGTATATAAATGACTAAATGTAATATTCAAGCTACAAAAAATACATATGTCCATTTTATAATTGCAAAAACGTATTTGGGAGAGAGTGTGTGTGTGTGTGTATTTGTGTGTGTGTGTGTGAGTGTGTGTGAGTGTGTGTGTGTGTGTGTGTGTGTGTGTGTGTGTGTGTGTGTGTGTGTGTACATCTGTCTGCCTGTGTGTCTGTATTGTCTGTGTCTGTGTGGCACCTATATTGCTGTTTACCAAGAGATTGTAATGTACTTGTCCTGTATGGTCATGTGTCATGATGCCCATAGGCACAATGACATATATATATATATATATATATATATATATATATATATATATATATGTGTGTGTGTGTGTGTGTGTGTGTGTGTGTATGTATATATATATATATATATATATATATATATATATGTGTGTGTGTGTATATATATATATATATATATATATATATATATATATATATATATACACACACACACACACACACACATATATATATATATATATATATATATATATATATATATGGGTCCCTATGAGTTGATCGACAACTCAAAACAGCGACAGTGACTTCACCGACAAGTCACATCGCCGACATCGCAAAACACGGGCGTTTACCGAGTAACGGGTGCAAATTCGCTACTCATGCCTACCATGGTTTGTTAAGTGTGGCAGTGTAATGCAACCATGGTAGGCATGAGTACCGGATTTGCATCCATTACTCCGTAAACCTCCGTGTTTTGTGATGTCGGCGATGTGACTTGTCGGTGAAGTCACTGTCGCTGTTTTGAGTTGTCGATCAACTCATAGGGACCCATATATATATATATATATATATATATATATATATATATATATATATATATATATATATATATATATATATATATATATATATATATATAGGTCTACCTGTAAACGCCAAAATCTCGAAACGCTGATGACAAGAACACCGACACTGGAAGATCGACAACGGAGAAGACCGACAGTTGATAATCCTGATGCTGAGAACACTGACGTGTAAAGGTAAGTGTGCGATAGGGATGGACGTTAGGGTCAGGGTGTGGGTAAGGTAAGTGTGCGATAGCAACGGTCTGTAGGGTTAGGGGCGGGTTCAGTGAGTTAGGATTAGGGTGTGGGTCAGGT
The DNA here is from genome assembly GCF_019279795.1 of Protopterus annectens. Lineage (NCBI taxonomy): Eukaryota > Metazoa > Chordata > Ceratodontiformes > Protopteridae > Protopterus > Protopterus annectens. Next base: position 200,743,956 of record NC_056742.1, read on the forward strand.
GAGTGTGATAGTGACAGACATTAGGGATAAGGGCGGTTAAGTGAGTTTGGGTTAGGGCGCGGGTTAGGTGAGTGTGCGATAGTGACGGACCTTAGGGTTAGGGTTTGGGTTAAGGTTAGTGCATAGATTGTTGTGTATGTAAGGTTCAGTGTAGGTTTGTAAGGTTTTTGGTGTGCTTGTGTTGTGTGCGTGCTTTTTGGACAGGGGATTTGTTTTGTTTGTTGAGTGTCGGGACTGTGGTTTGTCGGGTATGTGACGTCTCGTGTTTCTGAACTTTGGGTTTTGTGGTGTTGGTGATTTCATTGTTGGTGTTTTAGCGAGTCGGTGTTCTCAAGGTAGACCTATATATATATATATATATATATATATATATATATATATATATATATACACATATGCACACACACACACACATATATATATATATATATATATATATATATATATATATATATATATATATATATGTGTGTGTGTGTGTGTGTGTGTGTGTGTGTGTGTCTGTCTGTCTGTGTCTGTGTGTACAAAGAAAGAAGGGGAGATAACACAATTGTTTCAATGTTTTATCTTACTAATGTAAAAAATGCATTATTTTCAGCCATAACAGGGACAAAGAAAAAAACTATATTTCATTAACTGGATAAAGGTATGAATGATAACATATATTATTCATGCAATAGAAATATAAATCAGAATTAAACTTATAAAATTTCATAAAACTCGCAGGCAGTTGAAAATCCCAGATGACCCTCCCCCCTAAAAATACTAATATTTAGTATGCTAGAGTAGGCAGATGAAAATGTAAACTTTCAGTCTGAGTAATCCTGAGGCTGACAGCATTTTGTTTCCTTTTTGTAATATTTTTAATAACTTGATGATCGCGCAATTTTGTGGTCTATATTTAGTATATCTAGTAAGCTGTTGCTGCAGTTAATTGGATCTGACCTTTTGTGGTCACTAAATAACTGTCTGACCTTACTGGGGGGATATGCTTCTATTTATTTATTTATTTTTTGTCTACTCCCATGCTGACCTACATTCAAGTCTCACAGAAGAGTGAAGGCACTTGCACAACATGTTTAGTTATTTACACCTTCTGCTTTATTAAGAAATGGCAGGATATATAAAATGCTGCAATATGTATCTGTGCATGCCATCACTGACTTCTTGGAGGATGAGACATTTTAGCTCATCCTCTTCTGTTGTCACACGTGTTTTAAAACCCTTATCTTGGAACTTGTTTTACACAAATCATGTTGTTCTGCAAAAGTGTACTTTGACTTATTTTGTTGTCTGTACCAGTGTTATAATACCAAATGACATAATTAGAACAGAGGGTATAATCTTTTAACAATTACTAGCTAGTTATCTGGTTCAACCACAAGCGCCCATGCCTTTAGTTACTCCCATTTGTTCTTGGTGCTGTTTCTATTTAACAGTGTAATTGAGAGGGAGCTTGTGAGAGATACAGTATTGGTAGAATCAATGTCTCTCACAGAAGAGTGACTGGTGGCCATCAGTCATCATCCTATAGTGTGCCTGACACCATATGGCATACGTGGCTAGTGGCACACCTCTCAGTCTCTGAGCATTAAAGATAAAATTCATAACAGATGGTCAGAAAGAAGAATCCTTTCTTGTTTCTCATAAAAGCTGTCCACCATGTAAAAGACACTTCAAAGCAAGAGATATGAAACCTTTAATTATGCTAAGTTTATTCATTTATTAAAGTGTGTTGCTATAACAAGGTCTTACTTTATGAAGACGTTAGTAAATCTAGCAAGAGCATGGCTAAATCTAAAGGCCAAAGTCAAAGCACTATGATTAGATTATAACATTTGGTAGGAATGATTAATGGGAAAAGACAGACCAAGGTTCATTTTGACAACTGTTATGACTCAGATGCCATCATATTAGTAGCTTTCTTAAAGTTGTTTTTTATTGGGGGGTTATTTTGGTATTGCTGTAGTAAACTTCATTTGTATGATTTATACCAGCAGCAAATGTAACACTTTAGCTAGTTTAAGTATTCACTTTTTCCTCTGTCTAGACTTATGATGGGACCAACTGCAGTTGCGTTCATAAAAACTCATTAAACATTCATTTCATACATAATAGGAAGAATGTCAAGCCCATTATATATAGGCACTACCTGACAGTGAGTACAGACAGCCAATGAAAGCTACAGTCAGTTGTGTGGCTGTCTCATAGTTTGTTTTTTCTCTACTCTTTTTTTACTACTGGATAGCTATAACAGTAAACTTCTTATGTTATATGCATCTATCCATCCATCCATCCATCCATCCTACGATCCATCCATCCTATGATCCATCCATCTATCCATCCATCCATCCATCCATCCATCCATCCTACGATCCATCCATCCATCCATCCATCCATCCATCCATCCATCCATCCATCCATCCATCCATTCATCTATCCATCCACAACCCCCTTTTCCCATTTTTGAACATGGGGTCATGGTGTTAATTCAACAGCGACAATCATCTAGTGACAACGTTTACGCTGCCAGTTCGCTAGCCCTGCCCTATGCGAATTCTAGAATTATCACTTTTCCATTAGGGATATTACCCATTTTATGATTCAGAAATTTGGCAATATTTTTTGCTGTTTAAATTAACAGAAAAAGGATCTAACATTTGGAATTAATTTTAGTGTAAAATAAGCTAGAAATTGACAGTGAAAGTAGGCAATATGTTTGTCTTATGTAATTCCTCCTACCAGTAATTAAATAATGTGATTTTGACTTTTTTAGCCTGTAAAATAAACTGGAAATAAAAATAATATGCTAGTATATTATTGCTAGCAGTAACACTATTGGGATAGATTTTCTCATAACTGAAAAAAATAGCTCTCTTTTGGGCTATTTCAAGACTGGACATTGAAATCCTGCTTTCTAAAGCATAGCTAAGATTGAGGTTGGAAAAAGCAAAAATACTTTTTTGGAAATAACATTTGTTCAATGATAACTTGTGTGCTGCAGGACGTGATACAGACCTATTTACTGATCTACATGCATTACAGACATCTTAATGGTGTGGTGTAGCATGGTCTGGTAAAGCTGTATGTAAAGCAATGCTTAACAGGACAGCGTTTTCATCATGACCATTTTGATTTCTCCCTTGAATATTTTTCTTCTGTAAAATGTAGTTAAAATAGCAACTATGTGCCCATGCATAAAACTACCATTTGATTTTTTATCAAATCAGTGATGCATAATTGACAGAAAAGGTTGATAAAAGATGTGGCCCACTCAGTTTTTTTTTTTTTGACAGTGCAGAACAAACTGGAGCAACTCTGTGTTTGGTGTCATTTGCCAGAGGTCCAGAGTGTTTCTGCTTGAACCCAAGCCATCCAAAGCTAAGAACAAGAAATAAAGCTTATTTTTGGTTTTTATCTGCATTTTTGCATCTGTATTTTATTGTTTTACTGCATTACTGTGTTGTTTTGACTTTTTACTGTTTGTGCCTGCTTATTACCTGCACTTGTTTTGCACTTAAATATTGCTTAGTTAGCATAAATTAGATCCAGACCTGCTGAATCTAGTCTGTTTTTCATACACTTGAACTCAAATCCAGCAATCATACATTATGAAGGGCTCCTCTGAACCCTTGTGGTAGAAGAGTGTGGATATAAACTTGTCTGAACTGGGGATTTTTGGAGGAAGGATCAGTGTGTGATTTCCTATTGGCACACTGTTTTAAAAGTGTTTAATTTTGACTGCATGTAAGCCTCATGTTTGCTCAGCTTTTGGCTCAGTTAAATGGAGCTGTTCTGCATTTGGCATCCTTTGCCAGGGGACCAGAGTGTTTCCACTTGAATCCAAGACATCCAGAGCTAATAACAAGAAATTAAGCTTATTTTGAGTTTGATCTGCACATTTTCATATGTATTTTATTGTTTTACTATATTAATTTGTGCATTTTTGACTGCACTATGTGTTTGCTTATTATCTGCACTTGTGTTGCACTGAAATATTGCTTAGTTAGCATAGACTAGATCCAGACTTGCTGAATCTAGCCTGTTGTTCATGCACTTGAACTTAAATCCAGCAATGAATGGCTACCCTGCATTCTGACAGAAGATTGTGAACATAGCCTTGTCTGAGCTGGGGATTGCTGGAGAAAGGATCATTGTATAGTTCCTACTACTAGACTATAAAACTGTTTAAGTTTGACTACATATCAGCCTCAGGTTTGCATGTAGCTTCACACTACACAATGTGGGTTAGCAGTGCCTTTTATAGACACACACACCTAGAAACTATTTTTTCCCTCAGGATCAGTCAGTGAAACCGTCCCAGGTTCCCTGCTGCTCTGCGGGGAACACAGCTGTGCACTTCTGCATGGCAGGAAACTCAGCTGAGCTCTGATTAGTGTCTAAAAAATTTGTACTTAAGAATTACCTGCTACTATGGACAGTTAGTTTCCCAACATTTCTCCAGCTAGCCAGATTGACATGGCATTCTAAGGCACTGTAGCAATTACCTCATGTATATTACAGAGATATAATTTTACCATGAAACTAGAATTTCTCCTCTCATATAAAAATAAACAAGGCATCAAACAGGCTGCCAGCATACCAACCTCTCCACTCACACAAGTTAAGGTCAAGACACATAAACCAACATACGTGGAGATATTCACTAAGAGCCTACCAAATGACCAGAAACTTCCCAAGCACAAACAACCTATACATACTGGTACAAGAACAAAATACACCAGTACACATAACAACACACATATCATTGTCTCAATAATTAAGCCCCTAAGGCAAAACACCTCAAAACCTAATGTCCTAGTCATAGGAAACTTAATAGTGAGACACACAGATGTCCTATTCACCAGACAAGGAGAAGGTCAAAGTCAGCTGTGTATCAGGTGCCAGGATCCATCAAATCACACTCATTCAAGTCATGCAGCAGCAATTATCGGTATGACTCTGTCATAGTACATGTTGAAGTGAATGTCTTGAGATGTACTTCTCTGGACTATATGAAGAGAGACATGATTGAACTCTCAGATTATGTGTCCCAGATGGGTATGTCTCTAGCCCTAAGCACATTCTGCCTTCACCTAGGATAAAGCCACAATACAGCAAAAAAAGAATGACTGATTTCAATAATCGTCTTAGCTTCTGGTGTCACTCCAAGGAAGCCAGTATCTGACAGCTTGAGATGACATGGTCAACAGACCATGGTGCTTTGCCAAAGATGGCTTCACCTGTCTCCTCAAGGCTTTCAGATATGGCCAAAGATGCTTCCTCTGCCATAGTGCCTTTTTTAGGCAATGTGAAAAATCCAGCAGAGTGGAGAACAGCAATGGTAATCCCCTTGCAGAAAGGCGGTCCATCGACTGACCCAGGAAACTATCTGACTAGCCTTATGTGCAAGGCTATTGAAAGAATCATCATGGACCTTATTAATAAGAACACAGGTGACCTTCAAACTCTTGCTCCGACCCAGTTTGATTTTGGCAAAGGTAGATCTTGCTTATTAAACCTGGTGGATTTCTTTGAGAATGTCACCAAAGCCATGGATGAGGGCAAAACAATACATACCACCTATCTTGATTTAGCCAAGGCTTTTGACACAATCCCTTACTCAGGGACCATTGAGAAAGTCTTACAGCTGGGGTTAACCCATATGTCACTAGATGAGTAGCCAACTGGCTCACCGACAGAATGCACATTGTCAAGGTTGGGAATCCACCTCAATCAGTAGACCAGTTACCAGTGGAGTACTACAAGGATCTGTGCTGGGCCCTCTACTGTTTGGAATCTATTTCTCTGAGGTTCAGGCAAAAATAAAAATTGTGTGGCTTAGCAAGTTTGCAGATGACTGCAAAGTGAGTACAGTCATTGATTCCCCCATCTGTGTAAACATATGACAGAAGGGGCTGACTCAAAGTCACGGACTAAAACTAAATGCAAAAAAATATTCCTCATTATCTCCTTTAGCAAAGAAGTAGCTTCTGCTAACTATGACATAGAATCACCCCTCAATCTCAACTTCGAAAACCATATGTTCATAGTGGTAATGAAAGCCTTCTACATTACGCATTTCATAAATAATGGCATCATATCCAAGCCTAAGGAAATTATAACTCCACTGTACTCAACCCGTATCTGACCACTAATTGAGTACAATACCCCCTTCTGATGTATCTCACCAGACACCTGCAACAACTAGTGAAACCACAGAGGTTTCTAACCAAGAGAATCCTAGGTCTCCAAAATGTGACTTACATGAAGAGACTAAAAGCCCTGTTACTGTACTCTGTATCATGCAGGCTGCTGAGAGGCTACCTGTGTCTGGCCTACAGAGCAGTCTCTGACTCTTGACTCTGTCCTAATGGAAATGCTGCACCTCTGCAAGTCAAATGGAATAAGATTCATTCGCTCCAACAATCTCATTCTAGTCTGTGATATTTACATAACACATTGGCTACATATATCTCCCAGAGATTCCCACTCTTCTGGGATGAGCTCCCACTTCACATGAAGCAGAGCTCCTCAATGACCATATTTAAGCGCAACCTTGACAATCAAATGGGTGACCATAAATTCACCCTTGTGGTGGCACCAATCTCCCTCATGGACAGGGGTAGTCGGTGCTGATCATACAATTGCTCTGCTAACTATGATCAATTAGGGTACATGACTTTTTACACAAGGTTATCCAGTTTGATTCTTGGCTGTGGTGCCCTCTTCGTGGAGTCTGCATGTCCTCACTGTATTTGTGTGGGCATCCTCCTGGTGCTCCAGTTTCCTCCCACATTCCAAAGACATGCAGTAGGTGGATTAGACACTCTAAACTGGTCCTAGGTGTGAGGGAGTGTGCCAGTGTGCAGTCACCATCCAGTGAGGAGGGTTGGGAGCCACGCTAGCAACCCAGTCCCATAAAACCGCTAAGGAAACATCAAGTGCTGGAGAACGCTCGTTGCCCGATGTGCTGAATAACATGAATAGAACTGAGAGAGAGAGAGAGACAGAGAAAAAGGGGCTTGTAAAGGCCCTTGGGCCATTAGTCTAGTAACCCCCTATGAACCTATAAACCTTAAGAAACGTTTTCTTTATAAAATTCATTATGCCTGTATTTTCCACACAATTGTGAATGTCATTTTTCTTTCAGCATCAATTATATGAAGTTGATTAATTTTATACAACATAATAATCACTTGAAGTCAGTATCCATGAGATAATGCAATTCCTGACACCTTAACTTTTTCACTATCAGTTCTTCAGTCTTCACAGAAATATACAATGTTCAGTTTAGGAGAAAGTATCAGCAATGAAAAGGATGACTGCAGGGAATGAAAACATATACAAGCTCTTTCTAAAATAGTAAATTATCCACTAGAGGACATAATATTTTTGATGTTATCCTCATGAATATAGCCTCTACATGTACAGTTCCCACTGGTCTCTCCTTCCCTCATTAATTCAAGGCATAAACTTGGGAATTTAGTTTTTTTCTTCAAATATTCCAAAGCCCCTGCATCCAACAACTTTGAAATAAAGAACTTTTGTCAAACCTCGTGTAGATCTATGACAAAATTCACTTGTGACAGCACAATTTGGACACTAACACAACAGTCAGCATCACAGTGGAGGTCCAGGGCCTTCTTAGACAAATACATAGGAGAAGCAATCCCATCTAAAGCACAGTGCAAAGCAAAATTCAAAATCAAAACACCCTATACAACAACAGACAAAATCTTTTTAAATCATGCAGCAGATCCAAAAATGCTCATAACAAAGAATTGTATAAAAAAAATTACCAAGGTATAGAAAAGTACTGTCAAGATTGTAGAGCAACCCATTACCTTAGGCTAGCTTCTGAGGCTTAGGATAATTGCAAATATTTCATTAACTACATTAGGAATCTAAGGAACAATACACAGCCATGCTTAAACCTTATTCTAAATGGGACCTTCCACTCCAACCCATTACACATTGCCAATATAGTACAAATTTTACCCACTAAGCAACAATCCAAACTCCACATATCTCAGAATCCCATAAACCAGCAATTATCACTAAGGAACATTTTCTGAATGTATCAGAGACCAGATTTACTTCTTCCTTGGGAACTGGCAACATACTTTTTGTTTAATAAATTACGTAAAATATGTCCTTGCCAAACCTTCCTTAAAATTGCTTAAACAAAATTAAGCCAAAGGATCACACTTCAACCTCTTAGCAGAAGGAATCTGGACAAAGCCATAAATCATGAGGGAAAAATATCTTCAAACAGGGACGTTTTAAATTAATTACTCTTATAAATGCAGAAAGTTGATATAATAACATGCTTTAACACACTTTGAATTAGCATGAGTTTTCTGATGGGTATGAAGTCTGAAACTCAAATGTCTGCCATTATTTTCTGAGTTCAATCCTCAATGATTTTCTAGAAAACGAAAAAAAAAATTGAGAAAAAGGCTAAAATATGAGAAAAAAATCTGGACATTCTGCAAAAATGTGGACAGTTGAGAAGTATGTGAAGGATTTGTTCCTGACTTATGGCACACCGCAGTAGTAATGCCCCAACAGAAGGAAGGGTAGCTGTAGCATGGACTGTAATAATTAAAGACCAGTTAGCCTTGAGTGTAACATAAATGAATCAATCAATTATGATATAAAATGTCTCATTAAGTTAGACCCTCAACAGTTTGGTTTCATCAAAGGGAAATCATGCTTCATGAGGGTCAGGCAAACTGTTGAAAGTGGCCATGCTTTTTACATAGCATATCCTGCTGTAGCACTTTGAAAACATATGACATAAGTACATTGTTAGTAAGGTAAATGATTTTAATAAAGATTCTCCTTTGGTAAGATAGATAGTAAATTGGCTAAAAGGCTGAACCCACATAATTTGCATGGCAGTTGCCTCATCTAAAAAAAAATAATGTAATCAGTGAAGAACCCATGGCCCTGTTTTTTAGACCTATCTTTTTGTCATTTACTTATCTGATCTCCAAACTCTCAACCAAGAACTCTGGTTAATTAAGGCTACAGATTCTACAAATTATGTGCTATTGTCAAGACCCCTTCTGATATCTGTGTGAATCAGAAATAACTTTCCATAGTTCATATCTTGGTACCAAAAGTGGACTCAACATAAATGTAAAAAGGTCTAATATTTCATTTGGAAAACAATTCTTACCTTCAGCATATAATATTGAAAATACTCAATTACCAAACTAAAATGTAGTGAGAGATGCGTGTAAATCATGTGGTAACTGTAGTTAGAATTTCTTTTCTGCTTGGCACAACTAATAGCCAAGGATGTATAAACCAGATCTAAAGATGTCATTTTTTATATGTATCACTGATTTGACAAATTATAAAGTGAAATGCCTCCTTCATGATGAACTTCATTCAAACTATCAGACAACTAAAACAGTCTCTAAGGTCCCTAAGTAAGAATATTTCAGGCTTAAAGTCAATGGGTTACCAATAGAGGATAGAAGCCCTATACCTTTACTGAGTATCTTATCGACTTCTGAGTGGTGATCTGTGTCTTGCTACCAAGTCAATACAGACCATGCTATCCTTTATTTCCTATATCTCCAAAAGTTTTATAGCTTAACAAACACCTGAAATAGGGTCTTAAATCTTTACCAGTAGATAAATGGAATGTGATGGAGTGAGAGATTTATTATGAAGCACATCTCCCAACTCTGAAATAAGCTGTCCCACAGGCTAAGCAGTGAGATGCATCATCACCCTACAAATAGAGTCTGAATGCATGGATGGATGAGTACCTTCAAATGTATCCCAGGCTAACTTGTCCAGCCTTACTAAAGAACAAGGATATGGCCTGAGGATCCATATTGGCAAAGCATTGATGGCTATGAGACTAAATTTCCTTGAAACTCCTACGAATCCTTTGAATTTTTTCTCAGTTCTTTAGAACTTTACAGTGGTATGAGAGAAGATCTAAAAGTCACTGTACCACAAGACTATAAAAGATACAGAAGCAGAAGGCTGTAAAGGATACAAAAGAATACTCCATTCTCAGAAAAGGAGAATACAATCTGAGTTCAGTTGTTTTAATAAGAAGGAACATGATGACGCAAGTTTTTTATTGACCTAATATTTAAACAAGTTGTAATCTATTGTTGGAAAAAGAGATAGTCCAGTCACTTTCCTACTGTTGCTTTGATACAGCTTGAGTATTAATATGTGGTTTCACTGTTAATTTCTTTATAGATTTAATTCGTCCATACTATTCAGGACTTCATCAGAAATCAAAAGTGTTTCATTAAAAAAAACATTAATAAAGACCAACCCATCATCCAATTATATGTTTAAATAATTAAGTAATTAATTAGCCAGACAATACAATCAAAATCAAAGTCATACAACACCTTCTCGCACATCTCCTATTACAAAAGCTTAAAAGTTAGAACAATCTAACAAAACATAAACTTTTGAAAAACAACTCTAGGAAATCAGTCTCCCTTAAAATACACACTGGTTAAAAACATTCCCTATGATTTAGCTGCATGTAGTTTTAGAACATTCTGTATAAACATATGGTCATTCAAACCAGGGTAGCTAAAGGCATTCACCTTAAATTGACAAAGCAGCTCCCTGTATTCCAGCATGTTCCCCCAGTCACCACCCCTCAGGTTTATCTCTACTAGCTCAATAATAGCAAATCTGAATTCAGTGTGGGACACTTCTTTTAGTGTGTGTTTATAAGGGTGTATATCACTTCCACAAAAACAAAAGTACTCGAACATCTAATCATCAACGCCAATACAGCAAACAGCTGTTTATCAAATGTTCACATCAGCGAATGTTTTTCCCAGAGCAAAGAGTTAGCTGCCCACCATCTGGAAATTGCCCTGTTCCCCACTGTAGTGTAATCTCAAACTTCATATATTTAAGTGAGGGGGTGTGGGGGCCACAGCCCCTCACATTGGGGGATGCTGAGTGCATACCGCCCCTCCTCTTTGGTGGATGGCTATACTGCAGTGTGTGTATATTGCTTTACATGTTGAACAGCTAACCCTTTGCCCTGGGAAAAGTTTAGCTGATGTGTAGGTTTGATAAAAGTACTGTTCACTGTATTGGGATCGATGGATATGTGCTCAAGTACTTGTGTTTTCATATAAGTTGTATAAACCTGTTTATAAAGTGCATTGTTAGTATTTTTACTTTTAATATTATCAACATGCTTGCATATTCTTTTTCTTAATGGTGTTTCTGTCTTACCTTCATAGAAACAATCACATTTCATGCACATAGTTAAGTAGACCATTCCACTACTACTGCAGTTACCTTTTTTAAAATGAGTTTTGTTTTTCATAAACTTTCCCAAAACAGTTTCCCCTGCATAAATATATTTACATTGGATGCAATATCCACATTAAATTGTGTTTCTTTTTTTTCCAGAACTCAAATTTATTATCAAAAACATTCTTCTAATTCTGACCTGTTTTGAATGCAACATTAGGTTCTTCCCCCAGTACTGTTGAAATATCAGGGTTAAATTTCAAACTATGCAGTATTTACTAATAATGCCCTATACATTCTTTGAAGTGTTGTTGAACTCCACTGCCATCACCCTATCCAATCTGTTATTTTTAGTATTATTCAGATAAACTATGTTAGTCCTTCTATCCCTCTCCAACAAAATTTCTAAAAGGAGTCTGTATTTTTTACCCCATTCATTGCCTACCTCAGGGGCAATACTTTTCTCAAGCTCAGAGGGGCACCCCATGTCAGTAAACATCTTTTGCAATTTTTCTAATTCCTGCCAAACTTAGGGCCGGATTCACGATGGCTTGCACGGAGTCTAAGAGTAGAGTAGAGTAAAACTCCATGCAGCCATCATGTCCGATGAGTGATCCAGGAACAGCCTGCAGGGGCATGCAAGAGAGCTCCTAAAACAGCTCTTACATGGACAGGGCTGGGATATGCAAATTACCTCAATTGCAGGCGAAAGGAATGCAAATGAGGTAGATTTGCGATTCAGGAAACCCGAACCTGTCCGAGTAAGAGCACTGTTATTTGTAGAAATGTACTCAGTTGACAATTGAGTACCGTTCAGTAAATAGCAAAACGGAGCCATGACAGCTCCAAATAAAGGTTGCATCCAGTGCAGGAAGCATGTCAGTGGCCAAATATACAGCCATTGGCAATATTTTCCGATGCAATATGAAAAAAACATAATTTTTTTTTCTCCGATTTCCGATGTTTAAGCATAGCTCAGTGCCGCGCAAATGTGCTGAGCTCTAAAAACCAGAAAACTAAAAATTAAAACCCACAAATGTGGATCTTATTTAAATTGTCAATGTATAATGCAAGGGAATGGAAGGCTGAAGACAACATGGCCACCGAGTATAGGTTGCTAAAGGGGGAAGCTCAGTCTAAGAGATATAACCAAGCATTAGTAGGCAATCCTATGCAAAGGAGGATTAGGATAGTGAATCGCAAGTTTACATAGCAAATGAGCACAGTCAGTGGAGTGTAGGAGTAGGATAAGGGGAGTAACAGAGTAGAAGATAGGTGACATCACGAGTGGGGTATGTATGAAAGAAGTGAAGCTCATTGGAGCAGAGTGGCATGTGTCAGCTGTCATTTACACATCATGGAAAGAGGTGTGTCAACAGGTAGGCTAGGTAAAGTCAAGAAATGGAAGGTGTATGCCATGGATAACACCAAAGTTTCTTGCTGAGCGGGTATGCGTGCGTGTGCGCGCCTGTAAACCCGAGTAAGACAGAGTACGAGCGTGTAAGCGAGAGTGCATGCTTTTAAGCCGGAGTAAGCATGTATAAGGCTGTTTAAAGAGTTGTAAGCATGTTTGCGCTGGTGTGCGCGCGTTCTAACCCGAATAAGCAAGTTTCAGTCCGTGTAAGCATGTGTGCGCGTGTGTGAGCTGCTTTGAGCATGTTTGTGCTTGTGTGCGCGGCGCTGCCCCCCGAGGAAACAGAAAGGAAAAAGGAAGCACAACAAATAATAGGAAGCTACCAGGGGGTACTAACAGAGCTAGCAGGTGAAAACAATCAGAACCAGGCAATTACACAGGCAGTACACTAGCCCTGCCCAGACTAGCACTTAAAACTCTGCAAACAACAGTCCATTATGTTTCTCACAACAGACACTGCAGTAAGCTAATAGAAGTGAAAACTGAAAAAGCTTTACTGAGACAAAGAAATGTTAGGGGCTGCCATTGCTGTTATAAGGCGACATATGCAACATGCTGAGGGTAGTGACAATGGAAATGCTGCTGGACAACCCACAGTGAGGAGACGGAGAAGATTGTACAGGCCCAGGGTAACCTACCAGGGGCTATATGAGCTGAAGATAGTGGTGTGCTATAGAGTGGACAGAGACCTCCTGCAGCAAATTGTTGAGCTGTGCAGGCCACGCCTCACACACAGAACCAACAGAGGTGAACCCATCCCAGTGGAAACCAAGGTATGTGTTGGACTAAGAATATTAGCAACAGGTACCTTCCAGAGACCAACTGGTGATATGATGGGGATATCACAGGCATCAGCATCCAGGGTACTGCACCAGTTCCTGGATGCCATGTCAGCACATGTCAGTGATCATGTATATTTCCCCAGTTCCCGTGAGGTATTGGCCAGCAATATGCATCTCTTCCAGCAAATAGCGGAATACCCTGAGGTAGTGAGTGCAATAGACTGCATGCAAATACGTATCAAAGCACCAGCCGGTGAGCGGGGTAGGGTCTACTTCAACCGCAAGGGCTTCCCCTCCATCAACTGCCAGGTTGTGTGTGATGCCCAGGGCATAATACTGAATGTGTGTGCTGGCTGCCCTGGAAGCTACCATGATTCCCATATCTGGCATCTGATGCAGCTGTACCAGACAATTGCCAATGGGGACATCCCACATGGTCAACTAGTGAGGGATGCTGGCTTTGCACTGGAGCCGTGGCTGATGACACCCATCAGAAATGCACACACACCTGAACAGGAATGCCATAATGAGGCACATGCACAAACACATAATGTAATCGAGCGTGTGTTTGGGCTGCTCAAGTCATGGTTCCGGTGCCTGGACACATCGGGTGGAGCCTTGCAGCAGTACTCACCAACTACATGTACCCAAATTGTCATGGTATGTGCTATGCTACATAATATGATCCTGCAAAAACAGCTGCAGTAGGACCAGCATAGGCCTGGGCCAAACAGCCCCCCACCATTGCCAAGGCCATCACAGGCAGAGCGTGACTTGGAGGAGGAACAACCTGAGCCTGCCACAGCAGGCAGAAAGAGGTGTGCCCAGTATACTTTGGTCTTGGCAAAGAGGCAATGCATAGCACATACACTGGCTCAGTAGGAACTCTGGAAATGATACATCTCTCTGACTCGCACATATAGTAAAAGGGATGCCTAAGTTAACACTACCGGCTTTCAAACATGGACAGGGAGTGTAGTATGTGCATCCGACATAGGCAGCACTGAAGCACCACCTGAGGCATGATTGCCATGTGTTAAGCAATATAAAGCAGTGCTAAACAGCATTTACCACCATGTAGTATATGCAAACAAAATCGCACACACCAACTAGCACAACTGTGGTCAATGTTGAGTAATATTGGGCAACGTCCAGCAATGTTGGTGAATATTGAGCAATGTTGGACAAGCCTGGTCTAAATAGGGCATAGCTGAACAAAAGCCAACATGCTCATATTTGCTTAACTGGCCCTTAAGCAGTCTGGTCTGCTCAGTATGAAAATATAAAGCAGTGATGGGCCTCAAACCCAGGATACTGTGCACTATAGTTAAAGTACTGAACCACTAAACCATGACAGCATTGCAGTGGTCAGCCTGTATGAAGGAATGTTGATAAGTCTATGCAAAGTATCTCATGGAAACCCTGCAGGCACAGCATAATCCCTGTTGAGTTATGACACAAAGGTGAGTCCTGCAGTAAGAACAGAACCTGACTTCCAACACACACAGTATAAATGTTAATATTGGTCATGTTCACACACATCAACAAATGTAGTGGACCTCAGATAGCAACATACTGAAAGGTCACACTGGGCATGCTCACACACTTGAATAAATGAGACAAATGTCAGGCAACAAAATACAGAAAGCCTGAACTGGGCATGCTCACACACTTAGGCCATGTCTGAGTACAGCAGTGGGCCACACATATTTGGCATTTGCATGTGTTAACCCAGAAACCTCCCACTATCCAGCAATCCACCCTGTGCACACAGTTATATGACAACAGACACATATATAATATAGTGGAATAATCAAATATGTTCTGCAGATACCTAAGTTGTTCATAGAAACTGGTAAAGCAAAGACAATAAAGACCTGCAAACAGTATTAGCAATAAACATTGTGCATCCCGAACATTAGCATAGGTTCAGAGGTCGATACTGGGCTATCTGCCCTAAGGCATGTACAAGCCTAGGCAGAGTGTATTTGGCATTCGCAACCCTGTCAGATTACTACACTGTGCATGTGAATAGTAGGTCACACAAGATAGCCCATGTACATTTAGGCTAGTGTGCCTCTGTCTAGCAGGGACACAGAAGATATCCCAGGGGTAAACATACGATCACCCATACAGTCGTCAAGATGTCTCCTGTAGGTGGTCAGTGGGTGGCCCTGCCTATGTGAAACTGGGATTACAATCCGGAGTGAGTGGAGTCTCTGGGATAATAATCTGTCCCTCCAGCATGTCCTATTAA
Organism: Protopterus annectens; assembly: GCF_019279795.1. Classification (NCBI taxonomy): domain Eukaryota; kingdom Metazoa; phylum Chordata; order Ceratodontiformes; family Protopteridae; genus Protopterus; species Protopterus annectens. The sequence continues at coordinate 200,759,677 of NC_056742.1, forward strand.
CATCTGTGCTGAGGTGTATGTCCCTGGAATGTGTAGTTCCAAGGGAGTCAGATATCCTGAGGTGGAGCATGTCCAGTAATTCTGGGTTGGGTATATCTGTAAACAACAGGCACACATCATATCCGAGTAGGTGGTAAGCGACTGAGTAGAGCTGGAGTTACTTCATCCGAACTGTGCAGGGCATCTGTGTGAGTCCCTATATTTGCTTGTTGAGGAACTTCTGTGGCCAGTACAGTTGCTGCAGGTGTCGGGTAAGGTACACCCCAAATGTGGCATTGTAACCAAGCATGGTTGTGATGAGTATAGGGGCACAGTGACCTCACTCGATCTAGATGTGAAACCATATGGGATAAGGTGGCCTATATAGAAGGTCTGTCCAACCACTTTGGCAACATGATTGTCAAAGGCTACAGTACGAACAAGTCATGTCCCCAAACCCCTAACAACTCCTACCATATGTAATGGAGTACTACCTATGTGGTAATGTGTGGGCATGTTGTTATTCCCAAAGGGGATGACTATGCAACTAATGGCATTTAGCTGTAGGCCATGGCTCAGGCACCAGTCATCCATCTCTGTGAGACCCTGTTTGAGTATGCATGTGGCAGCTGGAGAGTTGATTATGGCACCCAGTTTGCAGTCAAGTGTGAACATGGTCAGCGATATTCCCACTGTGGTAGCCTGTACGTCAGACAAATATATACTGAACAAGAGAGGTCCCAGGACCGAGCTGTGTGGGATGCCATGTGTAACTGGTGTATAGTCAGACATGGCACCTGCAATTCTGACCATGTGGGTGCTATCCCTGATCCAGGTAGCAATCCATCATGAGAGATATGTGTCCATATCGACGCTGGTGAGCCTATGCATAATGGCCCAGTGGGTTATTGTGTTGAAGGGTTTTGCAAGGTTCAGGTAGGCTGTGTGGACAACTGTCCCTATGTCGATGGACCTGTTAACCGTTTAAAGAATACAAACAAGTTCAAGAGGCAAGATCTGCCCACAACAAAGCTGAAATGTGTAGGACACAGTGTCTGTAGATTCCCGATGTCTATGTGTATGAGTACCATGACAATACACTCCATAGCTTTGCAGAACAGGCTAGGTTAGGCTTATAGGGCAATATTGTCTGTGGTCCATTGTGGCACCAACTCTGTGGAGTGGGACCACTGTCACTGTACGCCATTCCTTGGGTACATATCCTGTAGTAACTCCGATATTGAACAAGGATGTAATGTGAGGGTTACGTCTGTCATGAAGCTCGTGTAAGATGCAGGCCAGGACACCATCTGGTCCCATTGATGCTGTGATGTACGCTTTGGGGAGGGCAGCACTCACCTGTTACTGTGATGTCTGGGAGGTTACACTCGGTTGGGATGAATAGTTGCTCCTTAGGGGGATGGGGGAGACATCTGCACTGAACCTGTTTGCCAGGATGTTGGCAATGCCAGTGGGTTCAGGGTATGTTTAGTCAGTATGCAGTAACTCACAGCATATCAGTGAGTGTCCACCCAGGTTCCTGACATAATTGAAGAAGGCCGTGTGATAGTCCTATGTGTCTGGTACAATTGTCCGGTAGTAGCGGGCCTTAGAAAAGTTCGTGAGTGATCGTAACTGTCTGTTAGTACTGATCACAGATGCCTTCCCCGTCTGGGATTGTGCTCTATCATGTAGTAGCTTCCTCCTGACATTGTACAGCTTATTAATGGCTGGGGTCTACCAGACAGGTCCCCTGCCATTGTAGTAGTGGGTCCTGTTGTTATTTGCAATAGCACAATCCATGCAGTCCACTAGGTGTCCATAGAATGTGTATGTAAAGGATTCAGCAGTCTGAGCCGTATTTGCCACTGTCTCAAGGTCTCTGAAGGATACAACCTTACTTTGGTGAAGTGAGATGTTGGCTCTTGAGAAGTTCACCAAGATTACCCAGGATGGGTGTGTGGAGGGTATATGTATGTTCAGTGAGATACATGTATGTTCTGACCTTACCAATGAGGGGTATATTGCTGGTGTGGAACATAAAGTCCCCATGTTGGTGATGATCAGGTCCAATATGTTTTCCCCCTTTTGGCTGTGCTGACTGCTTGTGCCATAGCATATGAGTCTACAAATTGCAGCGGATGTTGGGTGAGGGTGTTGGGGGCTTGAGTAGTATCCCCAGTCAATATTTGTGTATTTGAAGTCAGCCAATATAATGGTGTTCGTGGAGACCTTCATATTCTCCATAGTTCCCGTGAAAGCCAAGTGTGGTTCCTGAGTTTGGGAGGGTGGTCTGTAGCAGGAAACAAACTGAAAGGCAGCTTTGCACAATGGTAGTTGTGTATGTATGGTCTGTGATGCTTTGTGAAGTGCTACTAACCCGGAGGTGTGTATATCTGTGATGTATATGGATACTCCCCCTAGTTGTGTTGCCTGTTCCAAGTCTTGTGGTCAGAAAGCATGGTATGAAACATAACCTGGTAGTGCTGGTGTGCATAAGTGAGCCTGAACCAGGCATCTGTTAGTGCACAGATATCGCTAACCTCCATACTGAAGAGAGTCCTTAGTGGCCGCAATATGAGGATAACACATCTGGTGTTGAGCAGCATTACCCTTAGTTTCATTTAACCTGTAATGTCTATCGAGGTGTGTTTGTCTTCTGAGCCCTGCTTAAAAAAGGCACTATGGTGGTAGCAAGAGCCTTAGCCAGCATTCGGAAGTCCAAGGGTGACAGGTGCAAGCTGTCCATAGTGAAGCTACGTGGCATGTCGAGCATGTCACCACAGGCTGACAGACACTGTATCCCCTATGAATGACACCAATTTGTTAGCCAACTGTTAAACATGATATGTTTGTCTGTATACTGTGACATCATAATTGGTGGGTGTAATATGCTAGACAAGGTCAGGGTCATACTGGTCTGGGCTACATGATCAGAGTGTTCCTCCATGTATCATGTCATGTGGTCCAGGGAGTAACGTCTGAGGTTTTACGCACCAGCATGGACAATGATGGTGCCAGTCCTGTACTTGCTTTGGAGTGACCTGACTGCATGTGTTATGTGGCAGATCCTGGCACCCAACAGACAGCCCAAAGTGACTATTCCCTTGTTTGGGATGGAGAGTGGTACGTCAGTGTGCCTGACAATAAGTGTCACCTATTACAAGTGTATTAGGTGTGTTGTTTAGCCTGAAGGACAGTGATTGTGTAGCACACTGACATTGTGAACTATGTGATATGTGGGTATTGTAGTGGGGTAGCAGTTGTGTTTGTGTCTCCTTTGAGGGCTATGCTGCTTAGGCAGAGTTCATTTACAGCATCCAAGTATGTCTATGTGTGATAATGTGGTTTGAGTGCTGTTGTTAGAGGATATGTGATACTGATATGTGGTGTATGTGGTTACCTTCACCACCTGATAGACTGTGCCATTCATGGGTCGAGAGAGTTCAGCACCCTGTATGTCTATATAGGTGCATCTCACACATATATCTGAGTTTGTTGGGAGGAGGAGAGGGTTGTCTGTGTACATGAGGCAGATGTGACATTGTGTCAACATCACAATATTCACTAGCTGGACTGGAGAGTACACACGAAACTGACCTCTGGACATGCCAGGATATTATGATGACATACTCTGTAGCCTGATCACAAAGGATCAGTAGGGTGTTAAGTGTGTAAAAGAGTATAACAGGGATTAGTAATCAGGTTCGTTGGTGTTTTGTAAAGAGTAGCTGAGAAGGAGTCCAGACTGAATCATGACACCTCCTTCAGCTATGTCATAAATAGCAATGTACACTCATATATGTCCTGAGTCAGGGCCAACTGTACCTGACTGACAATGCCGACATCCTGACAGACAGGCCCATATATATACATACCCACCTCCCACTGACGATAGTCCATATCATCATACCAGGAGATATCACATGTAGAATGGATGAGCAGCTACCCCCAATGCCAAAAGCATGGCAGCAAGTGGAATACATTTATTCCCAATATGTGTCATGCATAAACTACAGAACAAACAGATCCTGCACCTGAACAGTCAGCTGAGCCTCACCCCCTACACAGGATGAGGAACTGTTGAATGTGTTACAGCAACATATGGCACTCCCCACAAGTGTTGGTGCACAACACACCATGGGAAGTACAGTCCAGTATGCCTATGAAGTCTGATCTGCATGGTCATGGAGTCCATCATGGTTGAATTCATAAACAGAGCTATTGGAAGCTGACAGAGACACAACCCTACCTACTGTGGTATGTTCATGTGCGGATCATGGTTCCCAGACATGCTAGACTGTTTGCAAGGCAGCCACCCAGGACATACATTACTGAACACAGCTACACATGTTTCACATAGACTTTGAATAGCCCTTTATCAACATCCCAGACACATGTAGTATCCACAAAACCAACAAGCTGTGCATAAATATGTGTTGACATATGAAGGAATGTCAATGTGTCCACAGATAGATCACACAAGATAAGGATTATGAGGTCCTGTTCAAGCTGTTGACACCTGCTGACCCACATGGACCATTCCTGGAATGGCATAAAACAAAGTGTACACACATCACCATGTCCAGTCTGATGATGTCACCATCCTATAAATACAGCAGGAGAAGGGAAACCAGCCAGTAAAGCAAATAGCGTGCCGTGTTAATGCGTCTCTATTTAGTATCATAGGGAAAACTCACTAAAAGAGGTACATTCCTCTTTGGAAAGTCTGATGATGTCACCATCTTACAAATATAGCAGGAGAAGAAAAACCAACCAGTAAAGCAAATAAAGTGTCTTGTTAATGCATCTCTCTTTAGTATCATAACCTAGTTAGGTTGGGGTTTGAATCCTGCAAACACTGACTGTGTGTGGGGCATGGGGATGTGTGCAGTTTCCTTTGAGAGAAGTGCCCTTTTTGAAGACTGGGAAAACTCACTAAAAGAGGTACATTCCTCTTTGGAAAGTCTGATGATGTCACCATCCTACAAATACACCAGGAGAAGGAAAACCAGGAAGTAAAGCAAATAGCGCGCTGTGTTAATGTGTCTCTTTCTAGTATCATAACATAATTAGGTAGGGGTTTGAATCCTGCAAACACTGACTGTGTGTGTGCAGTTTCCTTTGAGAGGAGTGCCCTTTTTGGAGACTGGGAAAACTCACTAAAAGAGGTACATTCCTCTTTGGAAAGTCTGATGATGTCACCATCCTACAAATACAGATGGAGAAGGGAAACCAGCCAGTAAAGCAAATAGAGCGCTGTGTTAATGTGTCTTTCACTAGTATCATAACATAGTTAGGTAGGTGTTTGAATCCTGCAAACACTGACAGTGTGTGGGTTTTGGTTTTACTATGGTAGGACATATTATGATTAAAACAGTAAGTGCATTGCACACATCAGGTATCTGCGTGGCAAATATATGTTTACATGTCCCCTCAATCAGTACATAGGTGTGAAACTGTGTGCAGTTTCCTTTGAGAGAAGTGCCCTTTTTGGAGACTGGGAAAACTCACTAAAAGAGGTACATTCCTCTTTGGAAAGTCTGATGATGTCACCATCCTACAAATACACCAGGAGAAGGGAAACCAAGAAGTAAAGCAAATAGCGTGCCATGTTAATGTGTCTTTTTCTAGTATCATAACATAATTAGGTAGGGGTTTAAATCCTGCACACACTGACTGTGTGTGTGTGCAGTTTCCTTTGAGAGGAGTGCCCTTTTTGGAGACTGGGAAAACTCACTAAAACAGGTACATTCCTCTTTGGAAAGTCTGATGATGTCACCATCCTACAAATACAGATGGAGAAGGGAAACCAGCCAGTAAAGCAAATAGCGCGCTGTGTTAATGTGTCTTTCACTAGTATCATAACATAGTTAGGTAGGTGTTTGAATCCTGCAAACACTGACAGTGTGTGGGTTTTGGTTTTACTATGGTAGGACATATTATGATTAAAACAGTAAGTGCATTGCACACATCAGGTATCTGCGTGGCAAATATATATGTGTACATGTCCCCTCAATCGGTACATAGGTGTGAAGCTTGCATACTACATGAATACATCTGTTTCCATTGACAGGTTGTGCTGCTGCTTCTCAGATCGTAGGTCACATATGTATGTATGTGACAAGGCCGTCCACTGTTGTGATCTGTGACAAAGGTCATCTGTGCCACACACACCCATGACAGTTGCTAAAGAGTAGTGTGAGTGAGGGTATATGCCTGGGGTATATGTCAGACATGTTCATACACAACAATGACTGGCAATAATGGACAGTCTGTATAGGTGTACAACTGACTTGTGGATATGCATTCAGGCCTCTAATGTCTTATGTGATACACCGAGGGACTCCACAATACCTATGGATATGTGGATACCAAGAGACACATGACATAACATGAGGCTGTATGTACACATTGGTACCCAGCATACATCTTGAGGTCTACCATCGATGTGGTACTGACAGGATAGTATGTATAGTAAATCTGGATTACTATTCCATAGTCGGCTTACTGCTATACAGCATGTATCAGACAACAGGTATCTGTCTGTATGATACCCTTGTGTAGGATATGCGTCCCATCCAGGGTATGCATTGTAGGCCAATGCATGCATTTCCAGATGTGGATGGACACATCCCTAGTGTGTTTGCATGTACCTAATGGGGCTATATGCCAAACAGGTGTGGTCCCAGGAATGGGTGGCGGTCAATACCACTGGTTAGTGTTAGAGTATAGTACCGGAAGGATCCAACTGTTACTGAGTTCCCTACAACTGTGTCTCATTTGCCAGGACATCATCCAATGATTAATTATAGTCATGCTGTTGAGGTTGTGTATACTACCAGACCACAAATCATTGACAGATATTAACAGTATCACCCACAGCATAGTGTCAACCCATGTCATACACACATGTGGACCCATGTTAGTACATAACTGTAGTAGAATGCATACTGGCCATTAAAAGATACTATGAGATGTCAACAATGTGTACAACAGGGTATGCCACACGTCCCATGTGTCCACCATGCATGTACATGCAGACAGTGCGCACCCACCATGTTCACAGATGTACACTTGCTAATCTGTACTGCACACATCACACACGTACTGTCCACTCACTAACACATGCTGTCAACACATTACACTTCAGCCAGGTGACACATGGGTGGACAATACATACTCAGACCTAACAGTGGTGTAAACAATGCTACATTGACAATCAGAGCTTTGATGCATAATGCCTGCTCAGACATACCTACAAGGATGTCATTACACTTTCCTGTTGACAACTTGCTAATATTGCTACACTGCTATAATGTCACCTTGTGCATCAGCACCATGTTAGCCTGTTCCTGCATCAATGTTACAGATGACAGGAGGCGACACATGTATCATCATATGCACAGGGTGTGTTGTTGTTTGTCAGAGCCTGATATTGACCCATCCAATTGACATGTCTGCGTGTGTGTGTGTGTGTGTGTGTGTGTGTGTGTGTGTGTGTGTGTGTGTGTGTGTGTGTGTGTGTGTGTGTGTGTGTGTGTGTGTGTGAGCCCTAGTTGTTTGGTTAATGTGTGTGTGTCTGCATCACACAGCTCCACCATGTGGCTGCCATATATGGTAGTTTGTAGGACAGCCACAGACTGTACCTGCTAGGCTGTACAGATCACTGCCTCTGGCCACGGACACAGTACCTGTGCCTGGCAGGGATGCTACAGACAATATCGGGTACCAACCCCGACTGGGAACTGTCATCAGAGGCAGAGGTATGACGACTGGACCCATGTCCCTGCTGGGACTGGCCAGAGCCACGTGCACGTGGTCTACTGGGACTGTCAATGGACAGGCCAGCCCCAGCATTGCTGGTGCTGGTACTGCCACTACGGGAGCAGCTGTGAAGTTTGGGCCATCCGCGAACAATGCCAGCTGTTGCTGTTGCTGGCATGCGTCCATGTCGACGTAGCAACCATCCCGCACAGTCCTGGCTCATGGAAGACATATTGTGGAGGGCATCTACTGTCTCCCCTCAACATCTATCAATGACCTCAGTGTAATTCCAGATGGCACCGCCAAGGTCACGGATGCTGTCATTGATAGCGGTGTAATGGGCCCTCTGCACCCTAAGTCCCTGTCTGGTGTACCATTCCATATGTGCCTGAGCCTGCATTACAGCCCGGAACATACTGGACTTTGTATGACCTGTGAGGGCAAGTCTGCCAGGGGCAATATGACCAGCGGTGCTCCCCTGAGAACCCCTGGACCTCCGCCTATGTGGTACCGTTCCGTTATGGCTGCTGTGAGGGGATGCAAGTGCCATGGGTACCACACTCTCCTGGTCAATGTCAACTGTATGCTGCCCCTCGCCTATGGCCATTGGTGATGAGGGATGTATTGACAGTATGAGTGTGTGCATAGATGGGGTTGAACGCTGTGTACTGTCGATTTGCGGACCAAGGACAGACCCTGTCAAACCTTCCTGTGCCAGAATACATGTCTCATCATCACCACTATTCATGGCAGTGGCTTCAGGTTCCCTGCTGCTTTCAGCCACCCCTAACTCAGGACCTGTGAGAGGAAGACAGGAAACACACTTTACAGTCTGCACATGATGCAGGCACACATGCACACATGAACACATGCACACATGTACACATGCACACATATACACTCCTCACTACAGCACATACACACACACACCAGCAATCCAACACATACTCTATAGTGGGTGAAGGTGGGTGTCAGTATCACAAGGCAAACAGTCACCACACACATGTCAGCATGCAGAATATGTGTTGCACAAGACCATGCAGTGCAAGTGTAGATGCCCCTATTGCATGGCAATGTACATGGATTTGATGCAACTGTGTAGTTGTTCAGTGATTGGCTACACCCTGGAACACAATGTGTACCTGGACACAACATTGCTGTGCAAGAATTATCAGCTCTGCAATGCCCTGTGCACCATCACTCACAGGTATACATGCCATGACTGCATGTGTTATCTGTGTGACACATAGATTTCCATGTCTGAGTACAGTGTCTGTGTCCATAGCAAATAACAGTGGGCACAGGTGCTATGTACACACACGGGATGTGTGGTGCATGTTGACGTGAAGGAATCCCAATGCTCGACATGGCCAGTGTACAGTGGTTATGGTGAGTGTGGGACATATTGCAGATATGTCGGTGCCAGCCATGGCATGGCATGCTACATGACTGCAACATTAAACACCACACATACCCAATGAGTGTCATGTGACCTATACACCCACTAGCATTCCAGGACATATATGTGACACTTTGTTCGGATGGTGACTGCTGTGCATATTGTGTATACTGGCATATGTAAGCACACACACAACATGCTATGCATATTGTGTATAGGTGAATATGTTTGCACACACACACCATTGAGGTGCACAGCAATGACTGCTATGAGTAGTACTGTGGTCACTGTAACTGGATGGGTGTAGTACCCTGTGCCATCATCATCATGCATCTTGTGGTCACTCACAGCTACTAATGTGTGCATGACCACCGCCTAGCATGCTGTACCTGAACTGCAGTGCCGTGGCTACTTTCACAATTACACAGCCACTTTGTACATGGGTGTGTGAGGTGCCCAATAGGGAGCATTGCCTAACATGACTGTGTTATGTGTTGCAGAGTGTTGCACAGTCCCATGATAGGCCTCTAACCCTGAGGTACATCATGTGTGTGTGCATGACATGTGGGTTACTGAAGTGTGACCTTACAGCAGGTGTGTGGTAATGCCAAATGTAGCATGTTTTCGTGTACTGCGTATGATATACGTGTTCTGTTGTGTACAGCTGTAGCAACTATGCATATCCAATGTGCAGTACAGTGTTGCCACAAATGTTTCTGCTGCTCTGTGCATTGCATGTGACTGAGGCAGCTACTGACTTTACTGAGATGTTTAATGTCTCACAGAAAACATGCACAGCATGCTTCATGCGTAGGTGTGTCGCGTGTACATGGCCTACACCTCACCAATGACATGCACATGTCATTACCAATATTAAAGTGTTACCACACTCACCAGCATGTATCGTCTGCCCTGCTGTCACACCAGAGGGACCTACAAAAATATGACGCAGTTTGACAGTGGCCACAACTGTGGCATTGCTACTGTGAGTGTGCTAAACTACAGTAGAACAACAGTCAACAGTCACAGGTGTACTGATACTATTCCAAATATTAGTATTGCACACAATAGGCAGCACAACTGCTGTACACATCTCATATATGCATATTCTAACAATACAGGTAACAGTAGTCTACAGCTAGGGCATATTACCTGCACTCTCCATGTCATCATGCTGGATGGCTCTGGCCTCCATGATGACACATGTGTGAGGCTGTTGCTGCTGTAGGCCAGGAGCCACCACGCTTAGGAGCAGCTCATCCGCTCTGGTGAGGGGGGTGTATGGCCACCCCACCACCTGTGGCAAGCTGTTGTGTATGGATATCAGATGCACGCCGCTGGACATGTCTAATTAAATCACTGCAGTGATGGTGTACCTGCTCATATGTCCGGTTATGCATGCCTATGTCAATTACCCGATGAACAAGATCTTGCCACAGTGCAGTACGCTCATGCTGGTGCTGGCTGACCCTGGAAAACAACAGTGTATAGTGCTGCACCAGGCTGTTATGTATTTCCTGTTCCTCCGCAGCTGTATATGACGGATTGCGTTGATGAGCCATAACCCTGTAAAACAATTAAACGATATGTGTGAGCAAGTCATGTAGCACACTTAACATTATTAAGTACAGATATCACTTAACTGCCATATATAGCATCTGTTTGTCTGTCAGACGATACACACGTTCAATACCACATATCAGTGCTCAGCCCACAACTGGCTGACAGTGCCTGCCACACTCCATATAACAAACAGTATACACCAGTACTCAGCACACTGTTTGGGATACAATGCACGACCTCGCCATGGGGGTATATATCAAGCTAATGCATGAAGAAATATGTCATCCAATGCAATGAATGTAAAGTACATTTACAGTATTACCAGTAAACCACCCTAGTCGTTGATGCCATACCCCTACCTAACATATGTGCACAGTTGTTAATATAGCTGGCATACTGCTGTAACAGAGTATACATGTTGCTAGATACACACACATACCATGTAACACACATGTGATTGCGGGCATGGTACAGGCATTATTACACACACATCAGACATACATACAACACACAAATGTATGCCGTCACAGATGAGCGTTACCTGAGTACCTTACAGTACTGTGTGCCCCTACTTACAGATACCTATGCCTGAGGTATGTAATCTGTGCAGACTACAGGAAACACACAAAACAGTGTTACCAGGGAATGTGAGCATACACCATACTGTGCTGTTTAGGCCTACAGCTTCAGGTAGTACAACAGTTCATATGTGAGCTGGATTCACCAGCAGTACCACTTACTGAGCATACATGTACTGCTTCAGCCTACAATGGGACACCACAGTTATACACAAGGAACTACGTCACAACATATGCCATCCTACTATGTCTGCATCCCAATAACTGACACATCTTTCTCTGGTCTCACACCTAGGACACAAACTACCATGACAGGAACAAACTCTCACTAAGCTATCACACCTTTATAGACCTTGCACACATTCACTGTCACACTCATTCCACTTCACATAGCAGGTATTGTACTGAGTACATGTGTGTGTGCATTGTGTCATAGGTAGGTAATACGCTATTGGCCCTAGGGCCTAGAGCAGCCTAGCCATATACTACCCTGGCCTTTGACACACATGTAATGTGATTTAACTTTCCCCTGTCAACCGGATACAGAGCGGTGACTCCCAGGGCATATTACCTATCTCCCAAACAATCATCAGGGGTATGTATGACATCTGCTAATGAGGAGCCTTGTTTGTTAATGCTGGGTGGTTTAGTCCAGAGTATGGCATATTTGTGGATAGGAACCTGTACCTTCAGCATGTGCTGTTTAGTGAGGTGGTGAGGATTAGGGCCCTAGGTCATGTAGCCCAGAGGGATTGTGAGGTGTTGACATGGTGGTTGGCCGACTGCTATGGGTGTGACATACCTCTGTATGCCCGGCAGAGGTAACTTCTGGGTGGGCGGTATGCAACGCACTCTAGCTATGGTTTTGTGAGTCAGTCTGCATAGGGCATGTGTTTGAGGGCAGTATTACTCTTTGTGAGGTATGTCTGTGGCCTTTCCACTTGCTGTAGTTGTCATGTGAGGTACATACCACATGGGGCATTGTGATGAGTAGAGGGGAACACTGACCTATATTTTCCTAGATGACACACCTTTTGTGATGACACGTACCACATAGACAGATTACAAGACTAGTGTGGCACTGTGATTATCAAAGGGGAGGCTACTGTCCACCTGTGTCCAATATTCCCTTCTGACACCTTCAGTGTTAGGCAAGCTACTACCTATGTGGTAGTTACTGGGTAAAGTGTTTTGGAATGGGGTATGGCACTGCAGTACCAACACTGGTGTTCAGTCCATGCCTTGGTCAACAGGCACCTGTTACAGTACGTATGACCCCGTGTCTCCCTCTTTCCCTCTCTCTCTACATATATATATTTATATATATATATATATATATATATATATATATATATATATACACATACATATCTATACATATCTATACATAGCTATAGATATCTATAATATCTATACATATCTATACATATCTATGCATATCTATACATATCTATATATATATATATATATATATATATATATATATATATATATATATATATATACATATATATCAATATATACCTATATATATATCTATATATGTATATATGTATATATGTATTATATATATATCTATATCTATATATCTATATATATATATATATATATATATATATATATATATATATATATATATATACATATATATATATATATATACATACATATATATATATATATATATATATACATACATATATATATATATATATATATATATATATATATATATATATATACACACACATACATGTATACATCCATTGCTGTACATATAGATGCACATATAGGCACATATACTGCCCACCTTTCATGGAGGGGATGTCAATTATGCAACAGTTGTGAGACATACGGTTATGTAATAATATTGCACAGTGTTGTGCAGAATGCATTTTGCTGTCCTCAGGCCATATATCTGTAGCAGGCCTCACTGCATGTAGCTCAGTCCCACAGCATTTATCCACCACATGACATATACTGGCACTGCTTGCTGTCTGCAATGCCACACACTACAACCTACATACATATGTGCACATAGCAACCTTCAACAACATATTTATGTCCAGCCTTCACTAACAGTTGCAGTATGTCCCTTGCCCTATGCACATATGCATATACATATAGATATGGACTGCTGACACATATGGATGATTCACAGTATGTAGAGTACCCTTCAGACACATCATTCAGATGCCAGCAAATACATATCTGTTACATACCATACCTTTGTATTCCTCACCTCCGTCTGTTGTAGCTGTTGATTTATTTATTTATTTTTTTTTTTTTTTTTGGTTTTGGTTTCCTCTGTGTGTTGGTCTTTCTTTTCATTGTCTGTCTCTTACAGCCTGTTTGTCTCTGTCTGTTTGTCTGTCTCTGTGTGTCTGTCTATCTCTCCCTCTCTCTCTCTCTCTCTCTCTCTCAGTTGGTGCAATGATATTATTGCATGTGTGGACAGCAAGTACAAGCTGCTTTTCTAGGTATCTGCACATGTGCATGTGATGGCCTCTGCACCAATTGGTGTCCACCATTTAGTAATTGCATGCAGCCTGCTGTGTGGTAATTGCAGTACTCACTGTGATTGCAGGACACTGCTATAAAATGCTAGGTTAGGTAGATGTAGCCCTTTCAGTTGTGCAAGGTGGGGCCCATGCTTGTTTGCTGTGGACACTGTTGTCTCAGTCAGAAGGTTGGTATATGTCTCATATCTGAAGCTAGGGTTGTAGCCAGTGATATGCATGTTGCACTGAAACCTGACTGTTGCTTCTCCCAGTGCACTCTTCTCAGTGTGTAAGTTTACTCACACCTCCTAATGCTAACACTGGATACATGGGAGTATGTACTTTCTTTTCGAATTAGACATATAACTGGCATACAACAGTAGTTATTGCAATGTGTTCCTATGGCTTTCCTATTTTCCCTTTACATTCACTCATTGTAATGCATGATATATTTCTTACAGCACCAAGCTATTGTATGTCTGCTGTGGCTTAGTGGTACTGCATGCAGACTGGTGAGTCCAAGGTGTGGGGTTCGAGACTGACAAGGGTATTTTATTTTGCTGCTGAGCAGTACAAGGGCCCTGTCATACACAGTGACTAAGGCACTTTTAAGCAGTTGTAAGCGGGTTTGCGCAGGTTTGTGCGACGTTTAGCTAAGCTCACACATGCGCACACTGGTGCAAACCCGCTTACTACTGTTTACAAGTGCTTACTCTCGCTAACCCCTGCGCTCATTTCTTTGACAGAAAAGTAAATGGGAAAATAGGAATGTGGTGATAAAGGGTGCACAAAGAGGGGAAGACAGTAGGGAAACCAGCTCGGGATATACAGGATGCAGGTGGGGAAGGTCCATAGCTGCCCATTTCTTTACCAGCAACAGCTGTGCATATGCAATACATTAGGAGTGGAATTTGAAACCTTCCACCCCTGAGAGAGGGGTGAGGACAACTAAGTATGTTGTACTACCAATTATGAATATCAGGCACATGCACTGTTTGTGAACTGCTATAATATCATTAATACATTACTCACTTCTGAACAGTTTGTGGTTTGTTTGTGTTGACATTAGCACAGTCTGCTCAGGACAACGGGACATATTTCAGAACTGTGTATACCTACTTACACCGGTGGGTGTGCCTGACTACACAGGTATATGGTACTTTTGGGCAGGGGTGCAGAACTGCGGAGAGCATTATTTATTATTGTGTGCTGTTTATCTTGCTGAACATGCAGAGTTGCTGTGTACCTGTTAGTCTATAAAGGCTAGTAGTCTGTCTCAGAAGCTCCCACCTGTGGACATATCCAGATGGTAGACAGAGGTTAGCATAGTATCCTTTGACTGTGCACCACACCAGTCTTTTCAGCACCTGAACAATGGCATTGTCACAGGTAGTTGCTAGCAGTACATGGCTACATCCTTTGATATTTCTGTGGTGTACTCCTACATACGGGCATGCTTGTGGAATTCATTCTACAGCTATTTGCTGAGTGTGTAACAGCATACAAGCTGATATGCCTGTGCGTTTCTGACACTTCCAGGCCTCAGATACTCTCAGGTAAATATTTGAACAGCCTCAGGGAAAGGTACATATAAGTGGGATACACCTGTGATATATTTCAGATATTTTGCTGTTGAGACTTTGGGGGGTTCGGAGCATATGTATTACTACACCTTTTCTGACATGCAAGCAGTGTCTACTCTCACTTATTGACATTTTTCATTAAGTGAGATTCTCCACCTTTCTGCCTGCTGTTAGTACATTTCACAGGGAGTCAGAGGGGCACAGCTAACATTTGTTTGCAAATCAGGGACATCCCTGTAAATCAGTCATAGTTGGGAGGTCTGGCCTCTGACCTATTCAAATATGCCAGTGTTTATCCTGCTCTGATACTGTGTGGGGCTTGTAAGGTGCTACTGTAACATTATTCCCTACTAGCATGGCTGGTTCTCTTTTCACAGTCACGTCATGCAATTCCACAACCACTGCTGGTAAAGACCCACAGAAAAGGATTAGTGTTATACCATTCCTAATTTTCATTTACATTCCCTCATTGTAATGCATGATATATTTATTTCAGAACCAAATCATTTGTATATCTGTTGTGGCTTAGTGGTAATTGATGCAGTCTATAGTGTCAATGGTCTGGGGTTCAAGACTGGCAGAGGTATTTTCTTTTGCTGCTGAGCAAAACAAGGGCCCTTCCATAGAGTGACTAAGGCACTTTTAAGCAGTTGTAAGTGGGTTTGTGCGGGTTTGCGTGACGCTTAGCGACACTTAGCTAAGCGTACACATGCGCACACTCGCTTAAACCCGCTTACCACTGCTTAAAAGTGCTTACTCCCGCTAACCCCTGCGCTAATTTCTTTTAAAGAAAAGAAAATGGGGGGATAGGAAAGTGGTGAAAAAGGGGGCACAAAGAGGGACACATAGTAGGTAAACAAGCTCGGGATGTGCAGGACGGGTGTAGGGAAGGTCCATAGCTGCCCATTTCTTTAACAGCAACAGCTGTGCATATGCAATGAATTTGGAGTGAAATTTGAAACCTTCCACCCCTGGGAGAGGGGTGAGGACAACAAAGTATGTTGTACTGCCAATTCTAATTATCAGCTTACATGTTTGTCTGATGGACATGTGTGCAAAATGGGCAGCTATGTATGGGGCATAATTTTTTTGTGGGTACAGATTGACCTTTTTTTTTTTTTTTTTAGGTGAGAGTGGGAAGTGAGGTAGAGGAAGTAGGTATGTCCGGGGAGGTAGGTTGGGAAGGTAAACAGACAAGACAGACAAGATGCATACAGGTGCGGTGTATGATGGGGTGGGTGAACACAATTGACAGGGTCCGATGTTTGGAAATCGCAAGCCCATGAGCCCACAGATGTTAACAGTGGAACTGAGATCCCCAACCATGGGCAGTTACCACTGAACTTTTACAGCCCCGAGGGTGGCTATGCTGGGGGCTGCGTAGGACAGGCAGGCTCACCCGTGTGACATGCCACTCTTGCCTCAAGCTGGCATAGGGGATCAGTGACTGAATGCTGGATCTCCCTACACACCACAGCCCGGACCGTTTGAAGGGTGACAGGTGGCCCTTCTCTGCCCATGCTTGCACGGGGGGGGGTCAAGCCCAATCCCCTGCAGCACTTCCACCTGAAGGTGGTACAGGACCAATGGAGGAGGGGAGCCTGGGCTGGGCACCGGACCTGCTGGTGCCAGGTGCACTCGCCGGCTGAGGAGGGACAGGGGGGTCCGCTGGCACCGGCCTTCCCATACGTTCTGTGATTAGGTGTGTTTAATTACAACATAAGTAAAACAGCATTCCAGATTAGTTGTAACAGCATGCAATAATATTCCCATTAACCCAACACACCAAGGGTACAACAGTTAAGCAGCAAGCATAACACATGCATATATTGAGCCACAGTGGTTATTCCAACAGCATGCAGGGATGTTTGGTAGCAACAGGCCACCATGACTGTGGTGTTTAAACAGGGCACATACATCAACGTGAATGCAAATATTTATAGAACAATAGGACATATGTCCCAACAAATATTTAAGATTACACATACCCATTGAGGTGTGGAATTGCATGGTTTATGCACATACAGTAGGGTGTATAACAAACCTCAGTTAACATCTTATAATGAACTTTTAATTTACACTACATTCCTAGTGACTGCAAGTGTATATCCCCTACCTGTATTATTACACTTGCCACCATACATTAGGTTGTGTAATGGGTTTGGCTAGTTCAATATATGCCTGACCTATATCTGACATACTAACTGTCCAGGATGCAGATGTTACTGCTACATATTTCTTGATTGCATTTATATTTCATTATCTACATATCTGGGATGTTTTCACATGACATTTTCACT
Organism: Protopterus annectens; assembly: GCF_019279795.1. NCBI lineage: Eukaryota > Metazoa > Chordata > Ceratodontiformes > Protopteridae > Protopterus > Protopterus annectens. The sequence goes on from NC_056742.1 coordinate 200,777,347, forward strand.
TCGATTTGTACAGAACCCTGCATTTCTTGACACACACTCACATTTCTGGGGAAAAAATAACATGCTACACGTGTGCCAGGTTTACTTATTCATGCCAGCCAGTAACTGCCTGTTGTGGACTGTATATATGTTTCACAGCTATTAGTACTTTCATCTCCCACTTTATATGGGACTGCACAACTCTGGGTTGCCAGCACCTTTAAACAGTACTGTTTGTATAATGCAAGGGTACAACAAAATTTCAGACTCTGTGACACAGACACACTCTGGGTTTTAGACCTTTATTAATGACATTACACACTTTTCCACAGGCTCACTCCTTTATTTGTTTTAACGGTGTATATGGCAGACATGTTCAAGACATATTATACCTTTATTAATAGGTTAGAACAATCTTTTTTCAGGCTCACTCACTTATTTTATATGACAGTGCCTGCAGAGATATTATTCCAGACATATGTTACCTTTCTTAATGGGTTTCTACACTCTTTTTCTGCCTCTCTGACGTTTTTATCTGACAGTACATGCAGAGGACTTATTCAGGCAATTTTATGGCTGTATTATTGGACTACAACACTTTCTTTCATGCTCTCTCCCATATTTTATATAACAATACATGCAGAATAATCACTAACCTGCCTGGTGGCGTAGCCTTAGCAGCCTATCTGCATAGGCTTGCTGATTCATAGCACGGTCACATGCAGCTATAAAGTAAAGGAAGGGATATTGAGACATACCTATCCATTATACAGACTCCATTATCAATTCTTACATACTGCATTCCATGGCTACATACTCAGTTGTGGGGCATCCCGCATCCCATGGACCTCCAGTATCCATTGGTTCAGGTGGTCCTGCTTTCGTCTCTTCAGGTCTGCATGGTGGTGACGGACCTGCTCACCAGTCCGAGGAACACCTGTGGCACTGGTGAGGTCACAAGCTAACTGGTTCCAAGCCTCTGCCTTATACTCCGTCCCTTGGAACTGGCCCTGCAGGAGTCTTGACTCGTGACGGTGGACAAGGAGCCAAACCATGTATTTGGACTCCTCAATGCCCCAACTTTGCGCTTGGAAGCTTGTTCCCTCTCTGACACCAGACATTCTAACTGCAGATGTGAGCTACAATCAGGTATAGCGTATATTCCCGCCTGTGGGGCTTAAATATGCCGCATTTCCCACACTTTTTTGTGATTGGCCATTTTGTAAAATTCTCGGCTGACTGCAGATCTGCTTAGTAATGGTTAAACTACCATTCGTAAGTATATGAATGTTAATAGTGGCTGGTTACCCTATGTTGTCATGGCTTAGTGGTTCTGTACTTTGCTTCTGATGCACAGAGTCCTGGGTTCAAACCTTGTCATTCATTTTATTTTCATACTATTCAGACAGGCTAGGGGTTGTCTCTGCATTTAAGCAACTTTGCTCTATGTTGCTCCTCGGTGCCCTACGGTGCCCTGGTTGGCGCGGCACGCACGTCCTCGCAAACACATTGCACTGGGTAAAGCGCCATTGAACTATGAGCAACTCTATTGTGCTGGGTAAAGCACTTTGAAACAATGGGCAATTCTATTGCACTAGGTAAAGCGCTATTAAACTGTGGGCACCTCTATTGCGCTAGGTAAAGTGCTATTAAACTATGGGCAACTCTATTGTGCTGGGTGAAGCACTGCTTAACTGCAGGCAATTTTATATCAGGATCCTTTAAAATATTTATTTTGTTCACTGATACATTGGCCATTTCACTGCTTTTTAGTAATGTTTAAACATATTTGTCAGGTATTATTTCATATACTGATTTAAAAAATAAATACGAAGGGGAATGGTGGGACTCGAACCATGATTGCCTCTTCTTTGTGTGAATGCTTTACCATTACGCTATTGCTATTTGGTGTGATTTGCATAAACATTCTTTCTTATGCTCTTCCATGTCAGAATTGCTAACTACCTAAGCAATGGGCACACCCGCGCACACACGCGCAAATACGGGCAGCAATTTTGGGGATTTAAAAAAATATATTTAATGTTTTGCATTTTAGAACTGTGATAGGTGTTTACAATATCAGGGAGTGTGATGTTGGGTGCAGGGACATTTGAGTGGACTCGCTCTTGTGTGTGTGCTTTGTGTGGTTTTAAAACACTTGCAGGGGCGTGGGCATTTAGACTGCTCAGCAGTCGGACACGCCCCCTGCTTTCTTACACGGTCTGTGTAAGACTTACGGTTGAGTCAACGTGCCCTCATGCATATTCATGGCATGCTGATGTCATACCGTTCAACTGCAGCCTCCGAGTAAGACTTACTAAGTCTTACATGGAGGATTAGTGAATCCGGGGGTTAATCTTTCCTAGATGTCATCCTTGCCGTCCTGATGCATTGATCTTTAATTATGCTTTTTTTTGTGTAAAACAATGTGCACTAGTGTAGGAGAGATAGGAGTTACTACAGGTAGGTTTTCTAAAAACTTTAGATGTAAAACCCTGGTCAATAATTTCAATTGTATTGTCCAAATAGTTAACTGACCTTTTTTATGGTCAAAGGTAAATTTTAAAAATGAAGTTGTGTTATTGAGGTAACTCATAAATTGGTCAATATTTTCCTCCTACCCTTACCATAAGATAAAGATGTCATCCAAAAAGCTTACATAAAGAGAAATTAATTGGCAAATCTCTGATTGAAAAACATATTTGTTTTCCTAAAATAACAACAGCCGGTTAGTAGAGATAGGGGGCACATGTTCCCCCCATTGCCACTTTATTAATTTGTTTAAACAGTTCTATCTCAGAAAATATATAGTTGTTCTCTAATCCGAACCTAGTTAACTCAGTAATCAGGTTTATTTGTTCATTGTTCAACTTCTTTAATGTAACTAAGCCATCTTGAAACCACTTCAAACATTCCTCCAAAGGTATGGAAAAAAAAACAGTCGATAACATCAATGACTAAAAAACTAACTGTAGTAGAAACCAAAATTGGGGATAATCTCCCCAAGAGTCTTTAAGAATATGTGTGCCCCATTGAAATAAATTTTATCATCCTGTCCACGTACATGGTGAAGGTATGAGTCTTAGGTCTAAATGGTGGACATACATGACTTCTGTGGACTATCTGATTCCAAATATGGAGAGTGCAAAAGGTTTGCTGACCTTGAGAAATTTAAAGGTAGATGAAGTAATTCTTTCCTCAAGTAAGAATTCCTCTAGGGCCAAATCAGTTTTGTGGTATGCTATGTTAATCTTATTTTTCAAGATAGGAGTGTAACAGTTACTGAAGTATGTTCAACATAGCACAAGAAAAATCAATGTCATCGAAAATTACTGTACCCCCTCTTTCATCAAGTTTAATTACTGTAAGTCTTTTATCACAACTGATACTGTTCACTACTTCTTTTTCTTTCTTAGTTAGATTAAGAAACCTAAGGTAGTTCTAGTTATTCTCCAATTTGTAAAAATCCTCAGGTTAATATATAATGAGGTCAATCAGTTTAAAGCCCTAAAAGAGCAATTTACAAAGAGATGCAAGTAAACAGTTTGTGTGTTATTACCTGAGACTAAATATCTGGCATATGCAGTGCAGTCTACTGGTCAAGCAAAAGGAGATAGTGGCCACCTTAGTAAGAGGTCGTTAGAGTACAAGTACTATTTCAAAGAGAATTTCTGTCACAGATCCGGCATGTATTTAACTGACTAACATTAATACACAGCAAGGTTCTTCATGCTATGTATGCTTCCATTAAAAAGTGACAAAATTCTCAGTAAACCTGTAGGTGTACAGCCTCATGATAGAGCTTCTGCAATACTGAGGTCATATGTAGTGACCACAGGCTATTAAACAGTGACAAAAGTCTCAGTAAACTTGCAGGTATAGGGCCTTATGGCAGAGCTTCTGCAATACTGAGGTCATATGTAGTGATCACAGGCTATTAAACAGTGACAACATTCTCAGTAAACTTGCAGGTGCAGGGCCTTATGGCAGAGCTTCTGCTATATCGAGGTCAGATGTAGTGACCACGGCTATTAAACAGTGACAACATTCTCAGTAAACTTGCAGGTATAGGGCCTTATGGCAGAGCTTCTGCAATACTGAGGTCATATGTAGTGATCACAGGCTATTAAACAGTGACAACATTCTCAGTAAACTTGCAGGTGCAGGGCCTTATGGCAGAGCTTCTGCTATATCGAGGTCAGATGTAGTGACCACGGCTATTAAACAATGACAACATTCTCAGTAAACTTGCAGGTGTAGGGCCTTATGGCAGAGCTTCTGCAATATTGAGGTCAGATGTAGTGACCATGGGCTATTAAACAGTGACAAAATTCTCAGTAAACTTGCAGGTGTAGGGCCTTATGGCAGAGCTTCTGCAATACTGAGTTCATATGTAGTGACCACAGGCTATTAAACAGTGACAAAATTCTCAGTAAACTTGCAGGTATAGGGCCTTATGGCAGAGCTTCTGCAATACTGAGATCATATGTAGTGACCACAGGCTATTAAACAGTGGCAACATTTTCAGTAAACTTGCAGGTGCAGGACCTTATGGCAGAGCTTCTGCAATATCAAGGTCAGATGTAATGACCACGGGCTATTAAACAGTGACAACATTCTCAGTAAACTTGCAGGTGTAGAGCCTTAATGCAGAGCTTCTGCAATATTGAGGTCAGATGTAATGACCACAGGCTATTAAACAGTGACAAAATTCTCAGTAAACTTGCAGGTGTAGGGGCTTATGGCAGAGCTTCTGCAATACTGAGGTAATATGTAGTGACCACGGGCTATTAAACAGTGACAACATTCTCAGTAAACTTGCAGGTGTAGGGCCTTATGGCAGAGCTTCTGCAATACTGAGGTCAGATGTAGTGACCACGGGCTATTAAACAGTGACAACATTCTCAGTAAACTTGCAGGTGTAGGGCCTTATGGCAGAGCTTCTGCAATACTGAGGTCATATGTAGTGACCATGGGCTATTAAACAGTGACAACATTCTCAGTAAACTTGCAGGTGTATGGCCTTATGGCAGAGCTTCTGCAATATTATGGTCAGATGTAGTGACCCCGGGCTATTAAACAGTGACAACATTCTCAGTAAACTTGCAGGTGTATGGCCTTATGGCAGAGCTTCTGCAATATTGAAGTCATATGTAGTGACCACGGGCTATTAAACAGTGACAACATTCTCAGTAAACTTGCAGGTGTAGGGCCTTATGGCAGAGCTTCTGCAATATTGTGGTCAGATGTAGTGACCCCGGGCTATTAAACAGTGAAAACATTCCCAGTAAACTTGCAGGTGTAGGGCCTTATAGCAGAGCTTCTGCAATATTGAGGTCAGATGCAGTGACTGCAAGCTTTGCTCTATGAAGGAAGATAATGACTGAGTGGTTTGCCTTAAGGGCTTAGCAGTAGATGCTTTAGATAAATTGTTAATATGTGTAACTGTGGGTGGTGTTTTAACAGAGTGTTTACATGATGGCTGAGGACCCTTTTTACGATTGTGCTGTGCAGGAGGTCTTAGTTTTTATGATGATTACCTCTAAGTGCCTCAGCACAAGTAGTTTTATGTGTAAGGTCTTTGTCCTGTGCAGTAGGTGTGATGCAAGTGTCACTGAGAGCCTATACAGGATTAGTTTTGGTTGTATGAGAGAGTTTGGGCTGTAGCATTAAAATGTATTTACACCTCTTGCATACTTTATCTGTTTTATTAAGAATTAATGGGTTGTCAGTGTACATGAGGCAATTGCTGCAATGCCTCTGAATTATACCTCTCAACCTCTTAGAGGAAGAAATCTGGAAAAAGCCACAAATAATGGGTGGACAAAGGACCAAAAGTAGAAACACTTTTTAAATATTTCTCATAAAAACTTAGAAAGGTGCTAGAATAACAGAGTTTGCTTTAGCATGAATTTTCTGAAGCCCATGGAACCTGAAACTTAAATGTCTGCCATTATTTTCTGAATTAATTTCTCAATGATTTGCTAATAATTTGCCAGAAAACCACAATTTTAGGAGAAACAGACCAAAAATATGAGGAAAAAATCTGGACATTCTGCAAAAATTGAGATGCATGCTCAGAATACCCATCTCAACCAAAAAAAAGATACAGAGGTTCAATGGTTTGATGCAGAAAGTTGTGCATAACACATCCTTTTCTGCAGCTGGTATGGGGAGGAGGGGATAAAACAAAATAAAAAAAAAGTGACATAAGTGACCAACAAAGAGGGAAGGGGCAGGACACATGCATACAGGTCATCTATTGATAGCTATGCCATAAAGTGACTGACGTGTGTAACCCACAGATCCATGCATTTTATCATGGACTCCTAAGAGGTCATGTAAGATATCACTGCTGTGGGCAACCATGGTAAGATTGTACTACATGTTTGGCATAGGTAGCTATTATGATATTAATTGCCAGGAATGATGCATTGGACATTATGAAGTATATGTCCACAAAGGGAGGAATAACATCAACACAGAAGTAATTTTCTGAAGGGGGTTGACATGTGCAAGCTCTAATGTCCTCTCTGGTGAAGAGGAGATGGCCCACATACCTGGTGGGACTTGAATTTGGGAAATGAGATGGTGATGATCATTACATTTCCATATTGTTTTGTGTGTGAGGATGGACTTACTCAACAAAATATTTCTGCATATCTGTCCTCTAGGTACCTCTGGGCTGCAAATGCACGGCACTGATAACAAGGTATGTATGCACTAAAAAGCTGTACACAAATTGTACGCTTGCCATAGTTATCATGTATTTATGCTTTCATAGGCTGGACTGATAGGGGGTCCACCACTTTGTACTGTGTTGTACGTGTGTCCCATTGTGTAGCACATACCTAATGTCAACAGGTCACCTGTGGCCGAAAATCTTAATGATGGAAAAATGTACAAGGCACAGGGTTAAGACACAGTGGGACTGTCAGCAATTCTAATATTGGAAGGCTCACACACACTTCTCCCACATATGCTGAGTCTTTTGAGTGAAAGAAAATCCCTCCAGCCCCACCCTGGTTTGCCATGCATCCTGTGACTGTGTCCACCACCGTGGGCTACATAGGAATCCTCAGCTCAGATGCCATTAATGAGCTGCAGTGATTCTGATCTACAAGTACACCTCATAATAGAGAAGACATTCTGGTCTGTGGTATCACCATACCTCCAAATTTGTCAGTGACCGGGATGCAACACCTGGCAGTATGTAGCAGGATTGAAATGTTGATGAGTGTGCTCCATGGCTTGTGTAAAGATGTGTAACACCTGTATAGCATGCATAATGACATTTAATCCTGTGCCTTGTCATAATGTTTAGGAACAGGAAGCAGATAGTGGTGCTTGGGTTCTGGTGGCTGAAATTGCATCTATTAGTGTGTCATGTACATGAGAATCAGTGCTCTGCAGGCCATGCTGCCCATGCCTGTAGAAGGGTTTTGCTGTGACATGGTCCAGTGGTGTGGCTAGCGGTGCTGTTTTGCTCCCCAGTGCTGTTCCTCATATCTAGTTCCCCTCCAAACTTCCAAATAAGAATTAAAAAAACAGCTGCTACAGTTTAAGCCACAGATGGAATACCAAAGTACTTCTGTTCAGACTACAAATGTCAGAACTGTACTAGAGAGCAATTGGGATTGGCTGATCATACCTGTTCACACTTTACATCCAGGGATGGTGCCATCTTTGTCTCACTCTAGCTGTGCTACTGATGCAGCCAGCCACAACCTGTGCATACACAGATGACAGTCCTTTCCTGAGATAACATCATTGTCAGTTGTAGATACAGAGGCCACTACTCCTGACTATGGGCATTAACATATTCTTGGTCAGTGATGCTCCATAGACTTTATCCATGGGACAGCTCATAAGGCTGTACACTTCTATGCCCTATGTTCTGCAACATCAGTATCCTCTGTTGTCCTCTGTTGTCAACAGGAGAGTCAAACCTACAACTTGTTACTTGGATAATAAGCACCATACATCTCATAGCTCTGAAATGGAACACCCCATCAAGGTACACATGCATACTCCCAAAAGTACTACACCATCCCTGCCACTGACTGCATTGAGCCTCTGGACTGCTGGCTACCACAGTAAACATTGCCAGTGTTTGTGATCCAGCAGCTCCATCCCTCCACAGGATGATGTGATCTCCCAACTTCCATAGCCTCCTACCAGACTGTGGCTACCACGTCCAACTCTTAAGATCACTACCCCTAGTAAAACATTGCTGCCACCTGTGTCTATGTGTCCCCACACCAGTGCCAGTGATGATGACTGTGCCCTGCCCACCTCTTCCAAACCTAAGAGGGAAAACTAATATCTAATCTATACAAATGGCCAGCCCATATATTGTCTTGCATAGTCTGGATGTGATAATTCAAGCATCATTTTATTTTGTGTTGCCTGTCATGGCCCATACCTGTGGACTAAACACCACTTTTTTACAGTGCCTGCCTTTGCCTCACCTTGTGTAGAACAACTGCTTGTTTATCTTCTGAGTCACTACCCTGCTGCTTGGTCACTAAACCTACAAATATAGTTTACCCTGTTGTTATGTTCCTTTCTGCTGTAGTTGTTCATGCAAGGACCTCTGAATTGCTTCCTCACTCTGCTTAACATTCTAATTTGAGCAATGCTATGTAATGTCTATGAATATCATTTTATGATACTATATCTACAAATTCTGATACCAGTTGCGGATATTTGTAGTTATTAATTATTGTTCTTGCCTTCATTCTTAATTACAGACTACCTTTTCCTTATCAGAAAATCACAGCTCTCTATTGAAATGTTGTCTCTTGAAATGCTGAGTGCTGACTAGCCATAAGAAAAAAAAAGATGAAAAACACATCAGAAGAACGAATCTTGAAAATCACTCTTCTCCTTTTAACTTCTTTTTGCAGGGGAAGAAGCCCCGACTGTTGCCTCCAAACTTATATATACCAACTCTGAGATCACCATAACCTCGAAAAAGGGAGCATTTCAGGAAATGGCCATCTCAGTATATCTAAGTCTATTCTTTCGGTCATTCAGTCTCGATATGTTGGGACTCGCTGTAGTGGGTCCCGACATTTCAAATGGTTGCAAAAAATCGTTGCTTAGAAAAAAAGAAAAAAGTGCATAACACTTACTAGCAAAGCTGGCGGTTAAACAGTTTGAAAAATCTATATGGCATGCTGTTTGACTAAATGATGCATAACAAAAACATAGTTCTTTTTTCCTGACCATGCATAGATGAACATTAACACCATTTCTCTCTCTCTCTCTCTCTCTTCTCTCTTCCTGCTGTCCTCACAAAGATGACTAAAAATGACAGACTTGAAGAAAAACTTCTGCTTATTTTCCCAAAAACTTCTGCTTATTTTCCTTTTTCTATATCATTTAATAACTAATTATAACATTGAATACATGCAATCAATGCCACTTTTTGTCTTAGTTGTGATAGCTATAAGCAAATCATCTCTGGCCCCTCATTCAAGCTATATGTTTTTATAACAGAACATCTGTCAATGGGTTATTTTCATTGAAAGGTCAATTTCGTATTTAGTCATATTATGTATTATACAAATGAAAGACAGAATGCATACAGTTCATTGGACTGACAACTATAGAATTTTCCACAGATTTTAGAGTCAGTTGCAGAAAACAATTGAAAGTGGATATTTGCATGTATTTTTTTCTTAAGAATGTTATGCATTTTGTAATACCTACTACAACCCAGCAGATTTAAAGGCATCTGAGTAAGCCAGACTTAATCTTATCTGTTGAAACTGCAGTTTGTAATGGGCTTCTTGTAAAATTAACCACAGCATAATGCTATTATACATTCACACTGTTTAAATAAAAAAACATTATGGCAAACCATGCTTGGATTAATCATTATAATTAAGTAAGCAAATGGGTGATCAGCCTGTATCATTTAACATTTAAACTGAAACTCATAGCATCCACATCTCTTACATTTAGCTAAAAAGTGTGCATTATGTAAGATGCATGGCAGAGTAAGACAGTCTCTGTTTGCCTGAAAATGGGTAATAACACCTAACTGAAATGCTTTATTCTTTACATTCAAATCAAATTTCTTTCATGGGATGCTTTACAGCTCTCACACTTATTTGTTGGAAGGAACATGTACATCAAATTCTGGGAATTCCTCCACATTTTTATTATATTAACTTACTATTCTGAATGCATTTAATGCAAGTAATGGAAACCTGAGAATCAACAGTCAGTACTGAATTAAGTTTCATGATACTCATTTAGTGAAGGGCATAGCCTCAATTTTTGACAGCAAATCCATAGTTATAGCATATGTTTATGAATGAAAATGGAAATACGTTCAATCTACAGCATCCGATGGCATAAATGACAGCATCATATTTGTGCAAACCCTGGTGAATTCATATAGTATAGAATATATTTTCTTTGGTAATGCTTTACAAAATTTCAACTCAGTGTTGGTCAGATAATGTTCCTTAGAATATAAAGTTATTCTTAACTATTTTTACAGTAGATTCAGCAATACTTGTGGAAGATCTTGCAGCAACATTTTCATAGGCAGTATATGTCTGTATTTCATTTGTAGAACACCAAGTGAGTATAAATGGAATGTAGATTTAAACAAATGACATGACTCCTAACTGTTTTTCTATGTCTACGCTTTGTTTTGATTAGAAGCATATGTTTAAAGTGTATATTTTCTGTTGATTACTTCCAACAAAAGCTGTAACTTGCTGATTTCAGACTGCAGGATACTTTCTTTAGTATTCATACTTACAAGACATGTTTTCTAAGATAATAAAGTTTATACAAATGATCCAGTTTCAAAAATCTAGATAGAAACTATCAGGAATGGTGAACCACAAGAAAAGATAACTAGGAAATTCACTTTTCAAGGGTGGCTACCAAAATCCACACTAACAGAAGTGCTAATATATACTTACAGTACATGACAGAACTGGCTTGTGGGAGTGAGGGGCACATCTTAGATATTACTGGAGCTTTTTTAGTCTGTCCATGTAGGACATGTGTTTAAGGCCTAGGATTCTCTTCGTGAGGTACTTTTGTGGCCTTTCCGGCTGTTGCATGTGTCTAAAGAGGTACATGCCAAATGGGGCATTATACACGATAATTGGCCTAATCAGGGAACAGCAGAGAGAGATGATGACATCTTTCTTCCTGGATGCAAAACCCTTGGTAATGAGATGTGCCACATAGAAGGACTTTCTGACCACAATGCCAAAGTGGTAGTCGAAGGAGAGGTTGTTGTCAACCTGTGTCGCCAGATCTCTTAAAATGCCTTCAGTGTTCAGTGGGCTCCCATCGATGCGATAATTAGTGGGAACTGAGTTTTTCCCAAAGGGGATGATGACCCCATTTTTTGGCATTAAACTTAAGGCCATGGTTTTGACACCAGCCATTGGTCTCAATGAGGTCTTTCTGAAGGATGTCTACATCACTTGGGGAGTTAATAATGGCTCTCAGCTTGCAGTCATCTGTGAACTTGGTCAGCCAGAGTCTGACCGTGTTGGTCTGGACTTCTGATATGTAGATGCCAAACAGGAAAGGACCCAGGACCGATCTCTGTGGGACTCCACTCATGACTGGTTGGCAATCTGACTTGGACTCTGCTACTTTCATACTGTGTATCAAAGGCCTTGGCCAGATCGAGGTAGGCTGTATGAACTGCCTTGCCCTTATCCACAGATCTAGTGACTGACTCAAAGAAGTCAAATAGTTTGAGCAGGCATGATCTACTTTTCACAAAGCCAAACTATATGGGATCTAGAGTTTGGAGATTTCCTATATCCTTGTTAATTAGGTCCATGATGATGCGCTCCATAGCCTTACATATCAGACTCATCAGGCTAATGGGGTGATAATTCCCAGAATCTGTACTCACTCCCCCTTTATGGAGTGGGATGACTGTAGCAGTGCACCATTCTGTAGGGACAAAGCCTGAGGTGAGGCTGTGATTGAACAGGACACACAGATGTGGTGCCAGTTCACTTTGTAGTTCATGTAGAACACATCCAGGGATGTTGTTTGGTCCCATGGAAGCTGTATTTTTGGCCTTGGACAATGCAGCTTTAACCTGTGCTGCAGTAATACTGGGTGCCTGGCATTCCTCCTGGTATTGTGATTGGTCCTTTGGGGGTAAAAGAAGGGTAAAGTTGGCACTGAATCTGTCGTCCAGTATGTTGACAATATGTGTTGGCTCAGTACAGGAGGTACCATTATGCAGTAACTCAGAGCAAACCTGGGTATTGGCATGCAGATACTGGATAAAACTATAGAAAGTTTTGTGGTTGTTTTTAGTGTCTGCCGCAATTCTGCTTTCATAGCTGGCTTTTAGAGATTTTGATAAGGGATCTCAACTTTTTGTTGAGGCTAATAAGGAATTTTTCCAGTCTTGGGACTTCACCTTTTTCTGCAACAGTTTCTTCCTTCTGTTGTAGAGTTTATTAATGGTGGATGACCACCAGATTGGCTTCCTTTTTTTGGAGGAGAGCATCTTGTTTCTGTTGGGTATGGCTAGTTCCATGCTTTTATGTACATGTTCATACAGTGCATTGGTGTATGACTCAGCAGTCATGCATCTATTTTCCATTGACATGGGTGCCGTGAAGTTAGCCACCTCTGTTTTCTGTCATCTTTGGAGAAGTTTTTCATGGTGGTTATCTTTGTGTATGTTTGGGTGAGATGAGGATTTCCATGGTGGTAAGTTTGTGGTTGGATCTAACCAGGGATGAATTGACTATTGGTGTAGAGCAACGGTTGCCCATGTTAGTAATAACCAGGTCAAGGACGTTGCTTCTTCTAATGGGGGTAAGAATGAGCTGGTCTAGGGCATTGGAATTGATGAATTCCAGGAAGCTTTGGGCCAGTGCACTGGTATATCAGTAGTTTTGCTATTTGACGGAGGGGTAGTTAAAGTCACCTAGTATCAGAGAGTTGGGTTGGACCCTAATAGTTTCCAGGGTGCTTAGGAATGTGGAGTCTTAAAGACATGGTTGGGGACGTATAGCAGGCTATGACCTGAATCAGCATCTGACCCAATGTTAGCTGTACCTGAAGTATCTCAGATGTACTATGCATTTATGAATATGGAGACAACACTGCCATTGGAGCTTTGGTCCATGTTCTGGGGCCAAAAGGAGTGGAATGAGTTATAGCCTGGTAGCACAGAGGTGCTTTCTGCTGCTTTATACCAGGTCTCTGTTACAGCACAAATGTCGATGTTATCCATTTTTAGGAATGCTTCAAGCAATGCATCTTCAGATTTAGACGTCTAGATTGAGCACCATGACCCTCAGATTGCGTTTATTTATAGCTGTTATGGTGGTAATTTGGATTTTGGAACATCACCTAAAAAATAGGGGGTGGTAAGAGCCTTAGCCAGTATCCGGAAATCCAGGGGTAACAGATGCAAGCCATCTCTGGCAAAGCATCAAAGTCTGTCAATCATGTCATCCCAAGCAGACAGATACTGGATCCCCTTAGAATGACACCAGAAATGTATCCAATTGTTGAAGTCAATCATTTTCTGCTTGTACTGCGGTATCATTCTGGGTAATGGTAGGATGCTGCTCAGGGCTAGGGTCATACCTGCGCCACATAATCCGAAAGCTCCTCCATGCCTTTTTTCATGTAGTCCAGGGAGGTGCGTTTCAGATCATTCACATATATTTATACTAATATATTATTATTGTTTGTATTATTATCATCACTTCCTGCTAGCTATCTAAGCCCACTTGACTTAAAACAAGTGTCCATTTTTGGGGATGACCTGGAAGCACTGTGTGGTTAAGTAACTTGTACAGTGTCACACAATAGCAAATGGAGGTGAAAGGAATCAAGCACTATATCCTTAACTACAGAAGCAACTCCTTTATAGCTCACAGACTTAATACTCTTTGCTAACTGCAATATGAATGTATTTTCTCACCAAACATGCTTTCTGTGTTATGTTGGATTAAACTAGCTCTGCCATAAAACTCTGAAAATATATCTTAATTTCTGAATAAAAATCTCTAGAGTTGTTTCTGGCACACTGATAATGTCTTATCTGTTTTGACTTCAAGACATGCTGTGACAGCTGTAACTTTACAACATTTATGCAGAATAACTATTTTGGTTTCCTTTTTCCCTATCTGATTCAACCTATAATTTATTTAATGTTTTTATTTACAGTTGACAAAAATCTTTGTCAGTTTGCAAGTCACTTGTTTTGACTAGTGGATACTAACACGTTAACTAACACGTCACCAGATACTAACACGTCACCAGATACTAACACCAGATACTAACACGTCACCATTACAATGTACATTTTTCTTGAACCCTATATTTGAATGTTATACTGTTACAAAGTGTTTATTCATGCAAACTGATATACCTGGTTTTTTTTCATTACTGTATGTACTAAATAGGTTTTATCTTTTTTCTCCAATGTTTAATGTTTTGCACCTAGTATTTCAGTGATACTGTTATTTAGAAAAGCTTATGCACTGTTACTACTTTTGCTTCCAGCTCCTAAGCTCTATTCACTCACTATCTCTCTCCCTCATTACCTTATAACAGAGTGGTCAACTGTGTAACTCAAGCAAAACTTTTTTCCTGCCTACCATCCTCCTGGGAACAAAGGAACCTCAAAACTGAGCCCATAACTTTCACTGTCAAGAGGCACCGACTTACTTTGAGAAATTAAGTATGCTACATTTCTTTGCTTGACCAGACATACTCTATTTGTGTATCTCGGGTTAAGACCCCTCCTGTACTTCCAGCAGCCTACATATTTCTCCATCCACATTCTATATCTCAATTTAATTTCTATCTTAATCTACCTCTACTATCCTTGTTTGCTTGCACGTCACACTCCTTCCCCCTTCCCCTTTTATACTTAGCCCTCTGCTCTACTGTCTGTCCCTGCAACCATACATCTTGCCACAAGGTGGCACCTGTATTATTTTTCTCCTGTTATTTCCCTTTTTCCCACTCTTCTGCTTATCTTTTGCCTCCATTAACCTTTCTTATCTGTCCTTTAACTGAAACTTTTTCCAGAACTGCTTTTTAACCTAACCTCTCTTTCCTTACCTTTATTCCTCTTACTCTAGCTCCTCTATATTTTTATTCCAACACATTAGATAACTCACTAATACATTTTCTCTAGCCTACTAACTTACCTGTTTGTTTTTCCCTTTCTCTGATTGTTTCCTGCTGAACTCCACTCTCTTGTGTCTACCCGCTCCGTTCCCCCTGCGGGCTCATTCCGCTCCCCTCCCTGCCCCCAAATTCCACCCGCCCCTAGCACCTCTACATTTATTCCCACATAACCACACCCACCACAATCCGTAGCCAATCAGAACTTCCTCCTCTCCGCCCACTCCATAGTCATCTCCTTCCACACCCACCCTCTCTACTTGAACACTTACCTATTTTATACAGTCTCTTACCCTTCTCAACATGTCCTACACTCACCTTCCTCTCCTACTACTAACTCTTCTTACTATTCTTTCCTCTACATACCTAATAACCTACTATGAGCAACCTTTAAATCCTACTGTTAGCATTCCACACAGACACACCCTAGCTACCCCCCATCTACACTCACAACCCATCTTAGTCTTACATACTGCAACTCATATCTTGAATCTAAATATCATCGTCTCTCACATATCAAATACCTTATTCTTAGATACACAAAACACTTGTACTGCTTCAAGCCCACACATTTAACTCACCTTATTCAAAGTTTATCATTAATTGATGGGGACATCCATCCCAACCCAGTCCCAAAAACCTTCACAATATCCCCTAACTCACAACAAATGATAACTCCGCCTACACCACATTCTAAACCTCCTAAATCTCTCACAATAGCTCATCTTAACATCCGTAGCATTTGCAACAAACTTCCAGCTCTTCACGCCCTTCTAGAAGTCCAACAATTTGACATTCTCTGTCTTACCGAAACCTGGCTCAAACCCACAATAAAAGATAATGAAATCATTCCCCCTGGCTATAACATCCTAAGACAAGACCGTCTTAATAAAAAAGGTGGCGGAGTAGCTATTCTCTTTAAATCTGGACTGGATGTAAACAAATCAGCCCAAACCCCTCCATATGACACTAACGCTGAACTTGTTATTTCCAAACTCTCCCTTAACCCACACAAAACTATTAACATTATCTGCACCTATCTTCCCCCAGGCAATAACCCCCCCATATTAGAAGACCTACTTAACTGGTTTTCAACTAATCTTCTTCAAGAAACTATATTGTTAGGTGACTTCAATATTGATTGGAATGTATGTAACCAAACTAATCCATCCACCCTTATCAACCTGCATGGATTCTACCAAACCATTAACTCCACAACTAGAATAAATAAGAGCAATAACAAAGATACCATACTTGACTGGATCTTGACAAACAGTCCCCAACAAAAGTATTCAACAGGTACCCTCCCAGATGACCTTAGTGACCACTCTCTCACATACATCATTAGGCACAAAACTCATCTAAAAACACCTCTCTTAATTCGCTTATCTCGCAGCAAAAAACATTTTGACCCTCATCAGTTTCAAAATGAACTTAGCCTGGTTAACTGGTCTCCTCTAAAAACTCTCCCAATAGAAGACGTTGTTAACCACTTTAATAAAACCTTTCTTACTATTTTAGATCAACATACCCCCATGCGATTTATTCGCATGAAATATAATACAGCCCAATGGCTTACAACCAACATGAAACAACTAATCCTTAGTAGGAATAAGGCCTGGACTCAATGGCGAACCTCCAAAGACCCTGTTGATCACCTTAGCTACAAACAAAAAAGGAACATAACAAAGTTAGCTATCATAAAAGATAAAAATAACTTTTACACCCAGCTACAGCAATCCTCCCACCACCATCCACATAAATTTTGGAAATCTATTAACACACTTCTTTCCCCCGGAAAAGTTGAAACTTCCAATCCACTCGGCTCCTGCCCTGACTCTCCCTTACAAACAGCTAATGCTTTCAATCACTTCTTTACGTCTACAATACTTAAACTGGCCAACCAACAAAGCCCTGACCCCTCTCTATTAGGTAGCCCAAGCTTCACTCCTCCACTTATGCAACTTAAACCCATACCTACCTCCTATATTCTAAACTTACTTCAAAAACTTAAAGCTTCTACCCCCTCAGCCGACAAACTGCCAGCCGAATATCTCCAGCTAGGTGCCAAAGCTATTGCCTACCCTATCTCTATACTAATAAACAGAACCATAAAAGAAAGTACTATACCTTCACTCTGGAAAATCTCACACATCATCCCCCTCTTCAAAGGGGGCGATTCATTTGAGTACTCTAACTACCGCCCTATAGCACTGCTACCTCCTATTGCAAAAATAATGGAGAAATGCATCCACAAACAGTTACTAAATCACCTCCTATCTAATAATCTCCTCGCTAACTGCCAACATGGCTTTTGTCCTTACCATAGCACCACCACAGCCTTATTATCCTTTATTGACTCCATTAATATTAACCGGAATAGCAATCTTCTTTCATCAGCATTCTTTGTAGACCTGTCTAAAGCCTTTGATATGGTGAATCACCAACTCCTCCTACATCGCTTAAAATCTCTCTCTCTCGATAATCTTGCCTTAAACTGGTTCACTTCCTATCTTCAAAACCGGAAACAAGCTGTTTTATGGAACAACAATCTTTCTGAACTTCTCCCCACCACTTTAGGTGTCCCTCAGGGCTCCATCTTAGGTCCTCTTTTATTTTCCATCATTATTAACGACTTGCATCTTGCCACCCCCCTAACTACTTGTATTCAGTATGCTGATGACACCACCATCATTTGCTCTGCCACAAACCAAGCTGACCTTCACTACCTTACCCAAAAGACATTCACTACTATTGAACAATGGTTCTCCAACCACTGTCTTCTCTTAAACCCTAAGAAAACTAAACTTCTCCTCTTCTTACCCACACATCTGTCTCCCTCTATTAATTTCACAATTACGTCTAACAATGGCACCCTTATCTCTCCTGACCAAACAACCAAACTATTGGGTATTACTATTGACAACCTACTAAAATTTGATTTTCACATCAACTCCATCATAAAAGCAACTAATAGAAAGTTAGGTTCTCTCTACAGAATCAGAACTTTCCTTACCCCTGAAGCAAGAACTACCATAGCTAGAACACATCTTATCTCTACTTTACTATATGCTTCCCCCATATATACTAATCTCTCTAAGCATAACATAAATAAGCTTATAACAGCCTACAACAACGTTGCCAGATTTGCCACTGCCTCTCCATATAAAACACATCACTGTCTGAACCTCTCTAACCTAGGATGGCTGGAATTACCCCACCTAATTCAGTACTATCAGCTTACAATTGCCCACAAAGCCCTTTACCACCCTGAAAATATACCCATGCTCTCCACCCTTATAAAACCCTACAACAACTTAAAAGCCCTACGCTCTTCAAATAAAATACTGATTCAAACTTCTCTTTCAAAGAATACAGCATGTGAATCCATATTTTCAAACTCAGTCGGTAAAATTTGGAATCAACTTCCTCCAGACCTTATAGCCCAGACTTCCATTACACTATTTAAGACCAAATTGAAACTCTTTCTTACTAAACACTGGCTTTGCTCTTGCATCAACCCTAGCTGATCTAGCTCCTCTTCTACCTCCTATTCTTCTCCTATATCCCTTACACTTTCTCCCAAATCTATTTCTTCAATTTATTTTTTCCTCTCGACTTGAGATATGACTCTCTCAACTTTATACTATACTTTTCTAGTAACACTTATGTTAACTTTTTTAAACAACTTAAATTCTTCTCTCACTTTTACCTGTACTTGAGTAACCTCCTTGTCTCTCTATCCCCCTTTTTTTCTAACTTCCTGAAATTGTTGTTTATTGCCTTGCTTATTTGTGATTTATATGCATTGTGTATTTTGTATTTACCGTTTTGTTACCATGTAGTAGATAGCGGAGCTTTTCTCCTCGGGCCTCCACTGAAAATGGACATGTATCCAGTTAGACTTGGACTAGCCCAGTTAACAAATGTAAAATAAAAAAATAAATAAAAAAAACTTTCTGTACTGGTATGAATTCTCTCAGTTGAGCATTTATCTTATGTATTCACTGTTATGTCTCATGTGCTTTCAAAATATTTTCTTTTTCTATACGTATTATAGTTATTAACCTTTACTCCAGGTATGTGGAATGTGCCTTTCACACTTTCAAAAATTTTTCCTACTATTATGTATTTATTTTTATTTTATTATTTTATATATTGATTTATCTAGCAAGCCTAGGAGATACCTGTCCTATAGTTTTCCAGATAATGTGAATAGAGTTGAAGCATGGAATAAACACCTTACATGAGAAGGTATGTAAGCAATTATTCACAATTTTCATCCATCAAAATATATAGCCTTTGGTAGCATAGACTTTAGGGTTTTATTATAGCACTCAATTAGCCCATCTTTTTGAGGATGGTATGCAGATGTCCTTATTAAGTTTGTTTAAAAAATTGACATTTTTGCATTTATGTAGCAATGAAGAGAATGGCATGGGCAGGGAGAATTTCTCAGTGAATTCATAGTCTAGAAAAACAGCAGTACAATTTGTTTTTTTTGTTTTGCTCTAGACATTGGATTAACTCTTTATAGGTATACTCTCTCATATATATATATATATATATATATATATATATATATATATAGAGAGAGAGAGAGAGAGAGAGATGGCATTTACTCAGTTTCACAAGTAGACCTGTAAATGTCAGTTGTAACTAATTCAGATGGGACTTCAATGACAGGTAAGGATGTAAAAGGGTTCCTTATCCCTGGGTTTATTGTTGTCCTTTGATATTCTTTACACGTTGCCTGAAAATATTCTCTTTTCTTTGAAAACCAGGCCAGTAAAATCTGACTAAAAATCAGAACTTTTGCCTTATCCATTTCTAAATGGCCACACAGAGTGTAGCTATGTGCTGATTTCATCACAAGTGTTCAAAAGGTTTCAGATTTAATAACTAGCTTAATATCTGTGTTTTCCATTTGACTCCCCCCCCCCTTTGAATGGGTGTTTTCTGAATTCAACATATGTTGATGAAGTGGTGGTGTTCTGTTCCTTTCCTTTCTCTATTTCAGTGCTTGTCTCACTTTATTCTTAAAGTCATATTTCTGCTTCTAACTGGCTTTCTGCTTTACTTTAATGGGTGAAGCTTAAAACTCTTAAAGTGGATCTTTCCCTTTTCCTTCAATATGATATTTATCTGCTGTTTTCATTCAGTAGAATATTTATCTGTCTCTTCCCCAGTCTGTACACCTATTTCAGTCAGTGTAAATATCAGACAAACCAATGAGGACAGTGGAACTACAATTTGCATCATACTTCTACTATATGTACACCAGGGCAGACTAAGCCAACACTAAGTGTTTTTGCAGGGATGTAAGCCCCCTCAACCACTGCTAATTACATATACCAAATCTGAGATAACAAAATCTGCAGGGAAAGGGAATATTCCCCTATTTAGGAATTTTTGATTGCTTGAACTTGTCAACCATCTATTTCTGATGATCAAATGGTCAATGTTCTGCTTATTTGATTAGTATATCATGTATTACCATGGATAAGATTTATCAAAAGTTAAAGCATCAAACAACTTTATTGGAGATAGCATTCTTCACAAGTTAAAATAATCTGACTAAAGTGTTTGCTAATTTAAGCCAATTAATTACAATTGTGATCACCAAAAAATAATAAAGAGACAGCTTTTACATGGAGGGGAGTCCCTAATACCCCTAGCACTTACAATAAATGGAAATGAGTTTATGGGAAGAAGGGAAACAGTCTAAATTAGCTAGCTGATTTTTATGTAAATGTAAAAACTAATGCACCTTATCAGAGCCCTCATTACTCTACTAAAAAGCATAAACAATGAAATGAAGCCCCACAAACTCTAATAACTATACCTTAAAGACTATCATAAAAAACTGTGCAAGCTATGTAGAACTCTAGTAAAAATATATGCATTGTTTAAAGATTAGTCGAATTAGAAATAAATACTACTGTACATAAAAAAACATAGATAAATGAAATATGTTGGGTCTGGTTTGTGTGATGCTTGAATTCCATTCAACATAGGGCTAGTAAACATGTTCACTGTTTGTTCTGAAACATGTTCCCTAAATATATATAAAAATATATAAAAAGTATCACAGACAAGACCCTCATATAAAATTCCAGGTATCACACCACTTAACCCTTATGCTTATAGACTTACTTAAAGCTTGTGTATGTTGTCAAGCATTTGTTCAACCTCTGCATATTGCTTTTGATCAGCAAAGTCTGAAACTGTCCCATTTATTAAAAAATGAACACAAAAAATGCAACAAATAAAACTTTACAAAAACAGTAGTATCTGAATAAATTAATCCCTGAGCAAATCTCACTGTAAAACAAAACAAAAAAAAAAATAATGAATAAAATATAAACAGATCACAGCCATGCAGAAAGAAAATTGTATTACCAGCAAATCAGTCCATCAACTAAAAATAAAATCTATACATCCAACAACTTTTATCATTAACTAGATTAAAAGGTTCAGCAATATGAATTTCATTAGAGAAAAGGTTGTACAATGTTGTCTTAAACAAGCATTGTTTACTCATTTTTATATAGTTTAAGTGTTATTTGACAGGTTCTCGTCTATTTGGACTTTTACTTAGCACGTCTAAGTAAAATGTTGAGTACCACAAAATTATGAGATAACATGTTGATACTAAGCTCTTGATCCTATATAAAGTCTTATTCAACAAGAAGGTTACTTACTGCTTCCCCTAGAAATAAGCAGGAAATTGTAATCAAAATCAGTAAAAAATTGCAAATGACGTGTGTGTGTGTGTGTGTGTGTGTGTGTGTGTGTGTGTGTGTGTGTGTGCGCGCGTGTGTGTTGTAAGCTATCTTTGATGTGCAACAGATACAATACCATGGTACAAACTGATAAAAGAAGTCAGTTTGTTGCATATAATATTGCTACTCATTCTCAAATTGTTTTCTTTAAAACTTCACTCCAGGAGTCTAAATTTATTAAATCTCCACAGCACCCCATGAAGTCATACACTAGCGAGTACATAACTGTTTAGCTCCAAACTAACCTTTCATAATTTGCACATGCCTGTGATCGGACTGAAATTTCCAATGCAGTTTTGCAAACTGTGTATGTGACTCTTCACATTAGGAATGCTTATTTTAGTAATGCTCTGACATGCTATACCAAGTCAGTTTTTGGTTGGTAGCTTAAGAAGTTGTTCTTGCTTCATATGTGTTTGTTTGTTTGCTTTTGTTAATACTGTATCTTCTGCCAGATTAATGGTGTATTATTCTTTATGTATTTTTTCCATTGTATAATATGTTAAATTCATGTTCTGTGTTACTATGTGTTTGTATGTGAAGCTTTTCTCCTTGGGCATCCACTTAAAATAGGCACCTACCTATTTGGAATTTCCTAGTAAATAAATGAAAAATAAATAAATTAAAAAAATTAGGACATTCCATCTGAACAAAGGCAGTTGTCATAGGACGGTTGGAGGCAAAAACTCCAACACAAGCAAACAAACAAAAAGAATATATATATATATATATATATATATATATATATATATATATATATATATATATAAAATGTGTGTGTGTGTGTGTGTGTGTGTATATATATATATATATATATATATATATATATATATATATATATATATATGTATACGGTTCCTATTATATAATCAAAGACTCAATCCTGTGAATGTGTTTTGATCAAACTTGAAAGCATGAAACAGCAAAATAGCGAAATGGCATATAGGCAATTTCTTTCCCTGGGAAAGAAATTACTTTGCCATTTTTGTCACTGTAGTGTGATCTTGGAGTTGGTATACTTAAGTAAGGGGTGGGGGGCAATGTTTTTAAGTTTTTATTTTTATTTTTTTTATTTTTTTTGTGGAACAGCAATTTTTTTTCCCTGGGAAAAAAATTGCTGTCCCGAGTGTTTGGGATTGTAAGCTTTTACATGGGCTCGATAAATTAGCGTTCGCTTTTTTAAGCATTCTCTGATTTAATATAGACCCTATGTATATATGTATATATATATATATATATATATATATATATATATATATATATATATATATATATATATATACTGTATAATATATATCAATTTACTTGTTTGAAGAGAATATAATTTATAAGACATGATAATAAAGAGCATATGTATCAGATACATATGCATTTAGGAAACATATGGGCACACCATGTAAACAAACTATAACATCCACCTAAATCAACATCCTAGTGACATGGGATAATAATCATTGATGTGATACATACTGTGTGATGACAGGATAGTGATTGGAGAACAATTGAAATATGTGTACAAATCTGTAACTATGTATTTAAATTTCTAAGTATATATGTATGTATGTTGACATGTTTGTGTGGATGCATGTGTGTGTACAGATATATTTATATACATATAGACACACACACACACACACACACACACACACACACACACACACACACACACACACACACTTGCCATTAGGTCTCTCTCCACTGATCCAATTATTCCCCCTAGAACCTAAGATTGAGCACAGTGAGACTGTGGCCATCATCCTTGTCCATTATCCTTTTAGACAAATGTGTTTTTCTACTAAAATCTGGCCATTCCTCTGTGCATACATGTCAGCATTCTAATGTTTGTGATATCAGCCTTGGGATTCAGTAAACCCTGTGTAGGCTTCTTATAAAGCATACACAGAGTTTACATGTGTGCGGAGTGATGAGCGATGAGCAGCATTGCTTATTACATATTCATGCCGTGCAACACATTTAAATGTAAACAAGTAAAGTTTAATGGCTGGCAACAGCTTTGCCAGTCAGGAAACTGTGTAAAGCAACATGAATAGCAAACCTGGTTACCTCAGAGCAAAATAGGATGGCAGAATTGCGTGAGTGCACAATGATTATCAGGGCTTAACATATAGTGATGTAGATGTTCCAAACACAGAACAGGATCTTGTATACAGAGCAGAGTATTGTGAAATCCCATTTCAGGCATTCTGTACAGAAGGTGTGTAAATGATATGTAAGGCTACATTTACTGCCATGTAAAGTAAACAGTCAGGGGAAGTGTTTGTATTTAATAAAATACACAGATGAATTGTAGGAATGAACACAGGGAAAGAGGACAGGTGAAACAACATAATGTACAGCAGATGAGGGGATGTCAGTGGAAGACAGTTGTAGCAGCAGCACCAATGACATATCAGTATGGTACAGTACGTTCTGCCCAGTGAAAATGTGTATTATGTGATTGTCACACAAGGTGACATAACAATGGGAAAGATGCCTTTGTGAGATATGCATCCTTATGCGAACAATGGACAGGACATTTATCCAGGATGTTCTATACAACTGGGGTAGGGTACATACTGTGAAGGTGTGCAAAATGATTTGCCTGAATATGAGGTCTCCAACAAGTGGGACAGAGGTAAAGGCTCATGGACAATAGTAAAAGAAGCACGCACAGACATGAACAATGTCAGACTAATGCCAAAAGTTATCCCTTGTCTCTGATACAACATATGTGATTCTGAATGATCAGAGATGGTTCTGCACCAACACACTTGTCCAACTATTATGACATGTTAGAAATATAAGTGGGTAATAAAGTACACTTTCTTGACTTTATAACATCTGCCAGAAGTGTTAGCAGGGACACTGCTATACCTGTATTCAACATTATAATCAATTCAGGCTAGTTAACTGGTATACATGGCGTGTATATATATCTATCTATATATATATGTATATATATATATATATATATATATATATATATATATATATATATATATATATATATATATATATACATACATATATAGAGTACAATCCATACTGTCACAAATGTTACCAATGCCATCTATGTTGTCAAAGAGGTATGTATATACTATGTGCATCACTGGAATAGGTGTCACCAATGCATCTGGTGTAACATTATTGGGCTTCCACGCCATCAGACAGTGATGTTTATGAAACAAAGAGAATACCTAGGTATGGCCAATAAGATGTAAAAAGTCTCAAACACATAAACCCAGTAAAGAAGGTAGCTGGAATAAAAGACAGGACCATGACAGAATAAAATCCTCTGTTTTAATACAAAAAGGTGAGCGCTTTCGCAGTGGTAACCATTACTTCATCAGATAATTCATTCACAAGCTAGAAATGCATAAATACTTTACTTCAATTCAAATTAACCAATCATATCACAAGCAAATTTATTACCTTGGTTACACATAACATTTAATTAAAACTAAGGCTAATAAAAACTAAAAAGTGAACATATATATATATATATATATATATATATGTATTTATTTATTTATTTATAAAAAGAATGTATGTGTATGTGTAATTTATTTCCACTATATTGTACATATTGCTTATACATTATCTCAACTTTCTAGATTTCAAGGCTGGTTTCAGAGGAATGCTGTCATTTAGGCCCAGTCCTCTATGTGCTCCCAGTCTCAGAATCCATTGTACTTCCATATTTTCGGTTGTATTAACTATATCACCCATCCTAATGTTTACATTTTGGACATGTAAAACCTGAAACATGAATATATGTTCATCCCCCTTAAACAAAGTGTGCTTAGCCAAAGCACTATACATTTGCCCCTTTCTAGTGCAGTACAGGTGGTCCCTAATTGGTTCCCTAAGATGACGGTTATTCTTGCCTACATAGAATTGGAAACATATTTTGCAGTGAGCTACATATACTACATTACTGGTGTTATAGTCTGCTGAGTTTCTAAGCTCCCAAAGATGCTCTGCTCCTGGATGCTTAAAAAATCTTGACTCATCTATATAGGTGCAGTATGCACAATGTCCACATCTATGTGTACCTTTCACTATATTATCTGAAATCCTTACTATTCTTGGATAACACAACTGTTGTTTTAAATTTCTCTTGTTTTTAATTACAAAGTGTGGTTGTGTACCTACTATATTAGTACTTTCCTCATCTACAAGCAACATGTGCCAGTTCTGATGGATAATGTTTTTAAACCTTTTTATATCCTTTGTTTAAGGTAAAACCATAGGAGTTGATGTTAGCTCTCTACTCTTATTATGTGTATTTTCTTTTGCCACTCTATCAGAGTAATATGGCTTACCTTTTTCTTCTCTTTCCTTACGTACTTTTTGATACACTTTATTAATCACTTGTTCACTGTGCCCCCTACTCAAAAACCATGTTCTTAAATTATTAAGTTCACTTATACATACTTCTTCTTGGCAACATAAATGTGATATTCTCATTGCCTGTCCTCTAATAATATTGGGAAAGATGCATTGGTTATGCATGCTATTCCTGTGTAGGAAAGCTGGTCTATAACACTGTTTCCTATGTAGCTTAGTGGACCACATATTGTCTTCTCTACAGATGGTGACATCTAAAAAGTCTATACTTAGTACAGAAGAATTCATAGTAAATTTCAGAAAATCACTAGTGGTATTAAGATGTGAATGTAGAGACTTCAGTTGTTTCTCACTTCCCTTCCAAAAAAGAAAAAGGTTATCTACGAAACACCTACAAAATGCTATCTGGGGGTTATTCAACAAGTGTTCATGCTCCCAATTCACCATAACCAAATTTGCATATGCATTGGTGCAACTAGTGCCCATGGCAACTCCTAACAATTGCTTGTAGCATGTTTCATTGAACATAAAAATATTGTGTTCAAGTACCATTTCCAGCAACATACAAAGAAAATCCGCCTTTGTTACAGAGTTGCCCTTGTCTCACCAGCCCTGATTTTACCATACTAATCCCTTGATCGTTCGGCATGCTCATAAATAATGAATAATGACACCACATCAAATGTAGCTAACATTCCAGTGTTTGCCATTCCCATGTCTTTCACTGCCCCATACAAGTCCACTAAAAATTGTTCTGTATCTCTCAAAACATATACAAATTCATATAGTACTGTTTTCAATTCACTATCTAAATAAATAGAAATGGGTTCCGTTAACCAAACTGCCCCTGCTAATATCTGTCTAAACTTTGGGTTTAATGGGTCGTTATGGATCTTTGGAAGACCATGTATCTGTGGAATTAGCAGATTTTCAACAACAAAAAAATTGAAAAGTTCCTTAGTAACCCCATACACATGCATTCATGTAAAGTGCTTGCAATACGATCATTCATATCAAAAACAATTGCTGTTGGTGCTGTTTTATAAACATTTAAATCTGATTGCATTTCTTACATAGATTTATAATAAAAATCAGAATTCAGTACCACAATGGGTCTCCCTTTGTCTGTGGGACTTATAACAATATTGTCATTCTTTTGTAGCTCATGTATTGCATTACATTCACTTGTTAATAAATTATAGGCTTGCTCTTTCAAAAATTTACGTTCATTACTGTATATGGCATTTAAACAAGCTTTTAAGAAAGTTTCCACATTATGCGGCAACACAGGTACAAAAGTACTATTTTTCGTAAACTGAATACCTCTTGATTCATTTACATTCCCAAACTGCAATTTAAGTGCTACATTTCATGTAAACATCCTTAAACATAATACAATTATACTAATGGCCCTTTTAGTTGTAGGAATAAAGCTCATACCTTTATTTAATAAAGATGTCTCAGCTACAGTCAATTCATGCTTAGATATATTCCATACTAGTTCTCCTGACCATACCCCCACATTTTCTTTAAGTTATGAGTTTGTAACTGACCTGGTGCTTCCTTCTGTTTCTGACCTCTGTAAATGTCCTGTTCCACAGATTTCTTTCTCCCTGCTCGAAAGGGTAAAGGTAGAACTGGAAAAACCTGCTGTTGCCCTTCTTCCAAATTTATTTTTCGTTTCACTACAGGTGCTGTTATTAAATCACTTTGCAACATCTCATTTGTTGCAGAACTGGAAGGAACTTCTATTGGTGTTGTATAAACTGAGGCTGTTTGATTAGGTGAGCGGGACACTCCCGCCTAGCTGTTGATTTGTTGTTTCCCCTTCTTCAACAAGGGCATTGGTTGCCTCTTCAGACCGTATCTGACCCTTCACCCTTGATCTCTCCTGTCGCTCATAAGTGGGGGCTTGCCATCTATTTTGCTGATAGGTCATATGCAAGGTTTATGGTGGCCCATTGGCTGTTTTTGCCAATCGTGGATTACAATTGGTAGTTGACTGCTCAGTTTGCTCTATCGGCTTCGGCCAGGTAAATACATGCTGGTTAGTAAAATCCATTAGATCCCTAACCAGTTTTTTTTCTTTTGTCCTACTAGTCTTGCTTCATACCTTAGTATTTTATATATGAGCTTGTGCATAAAGATTTTACTGGCAGCTTCACCATGTGTTACGGACAACTCATGTTGTTTCTGGCAGATTTTTTCATTAAGTTCTTGTTCTATCGGTTTAAAGAAGTCAAGTAATAGTTGAATATAGGCTTTGCTGGTATTTAAATTTATTTGTTGCCATTGTGCTGACAAACAGGGATAGGTATTCCTGGAGGTTGGCATCTTTAAGACTCTGAGTCCTCTAGGTACTACGTTTAGGTTTTAGCAGGCTTCAAAATGAAACCATTGACTCTGTAGCCACTTTAAACTATACAAGTCATTTTCAACATTTCTTTTCAGGTTACGTACCTCTGCTTCATTATTATCAGTAGTAACAGTTCCTGAGTTCATATTTAATGTACCATCTTCCAAGAGTGGATTGTCTTGGTTCGTTAACAAGTTCAGAAGCCTTCTCTCCACATTCATGCCAACTCCTACATCTTCCATATTTGTCACAGTACCTTCTGCCACCCTTGAAAGTCGTAAACAGTAAACAGCAAACAAATCCCAGTAAATTCAAACATCCCAGGTGTAAAAAGTCTCAAACACATAAACCCAGTAAAGGAGGTCACTGGAATAAAAGACAGGACCACGACAGAATACAATCCCCTGTTTTAATAAAAAAAGGTGAGCGCTTTCACTATGGTGACCATTGCTTCATCAGACAATTCATTCACAAGCTAGCAGCACATAAATACTTTACTTCAATTCAAATTACCCAATCACATCATAAGCAAATTAATTACCTTGGTTACACATAACATTTAATTAAAACTAAGGCTAATAAAAACTAAAAGGTTAACACACACACACACACATAAATATATATATATATATATATATATATATATATATATATATATATATATATACATATACGTATTTATTTATAAAAAGAATGCATGTGTATGTGTAATTTATTCCCACTATATTGTACATCATTTAGTGCTTTGGCTAAGCACACTTTGTTCAAGGGGGATGAACATATATTTATGTTTCAGGTTTTACATGTCCAAAATGTAAATGTTAGGATGGGTGATATAGTTAATACAACTGAAAATATGGAAGTACAATGGATTCTGAGACTGGGAGCACACAGAGGACTGGGGCTAAATGACACTGTTCCTCTGAAACCATCCTTGAATTCTAGAAAGTTGAGATAATTTATAAGCAATATGTACAATATAGTGGGAATAAATTACACATACACATGCATTCTTTTTATAAATACATATCTATACATATATATATATATATATATATATATATATATATATATATATATGCGCTAACTTTTTAGTTTTTATTAGCCTTAGTTTTAATTAAATGTTATGTGTAACCAAGGTAATTAATTTGCTTGTGATATGATTGGTTAATTTGAATTGAAGTAAAGTATTTATGTGCTGCTAGCTTGTGAATGAATTGTCTGATGAAGCAATGGTCACCATTGCGAAAGCCCTCACCTTTTTGTATTAAAACAGAGGATTTTATTCTGTCTTGGTCCTGCCTTTTATTCCAGCTACCTTCTTTACTGGCTTTATGTGTTTGAGACTTTTTACACCTGGGCTGTTTGAGTTTGCTGGGATTTGATGGCCAATAAGATGTATGACAGCTCACTGTGGTAAAGGTTGTACACTTCAATTACACATCAGTGCAAGATGGATAGCAAGGTACTTGAAGAAGGGTGCATTGTTCTCTGTTATTGTTGCAATTATGGCTGTGAACTAAGGAGGTATTCTGGCCTTTTATGTGGATGTCCTTCACATTCTTAGTAGTTGTGTTACATAAAAAGGAGTAGTCAGTACTGTGACCACATGCTGGTGGATGTTCCTCATACCATCGACCCCAGGACACAGGTCACATACTATTTATTGGTCTGCTCATAGGATGTTATGTCTACATTAGCCTTGGGTTGTTGGTTTGTTTTCATGGTGTAACAAATGCTACCATGTTTTTGTTTCATCACAGGTGCTGTCTTTCCTGTGGCAGCAGTCTTTGGTATGTGTTGATACTGTCTGTATTTATTAATATCACACTTTGAGTCAATTATTGCCCACAGTCTGTACTCCTTCAGACAGCTGTTGGGACACAATATGGGTATGTAATTTGTGATGTCTGTGACATTAATGGGCAGGAAAGAGACTAGCAGACAGCTGTTATGCACTGAACTGATCACTGGACCTGAGATATATCTCACTTCATAAATATCAACATATTTTGATGCCACATATGCGATCCACTGGTCTACCCACTTGGTGATATAAGTGTTTACGGTCACATGACAGTTTTGAGAAAATACCTCAGTGCATATTTTTACCAAATGACTTGGGCTTGTCCTGTTCAAAAAGATGTTAGTGTTGTCATCATGCATGCCCTCAGTAACCTTTTTGAGGGCATCTAACAGATGTAACAGACATGATGTTGCACTAACAACTTACACAGGTCTGTTGCACAAAACTGGGATATTACTAGTGTCCATTTAGAAAAGGTCTATGATGACATGTTGGTCTACTTCACAGATGAGAAGAGTCAGGATGTTTCTATACATGCATGCATCAGATGCTGCCTCCCCCAATTCAGATGGATGCATGTTGATGTAAACCCTTGTATGGGAACATGGTATGCGTGGAGGGTGTGTTGAAGTGCATATTCAACTGTGTTAGGAAGGTGTATGTGCTGAGTCATGCTATAGGTGATCTGTGATGTTGTCAAAGCCATGCATTCTGTATGAAAGGCCTGGATGAAGTTGATTCACTGCATACTGCCTGTCTTGGTCTAGCCTTTGGTTTGGACACAATCCTCCATGCAGGCATCATTGAGAAAGTCACCCAGCTGGGGATTAACCCTTATGTCACTAGACGGGTAACCAACTGGCTCACTGACAAAACACATACTGTGAAAGTTGGTGAATCAACCTGTACCAGTTGAGCTTTCTCTATTGGCATACCCCAGGGATCTATGCTTGTCCCTTTACTGTTTGGAATCTATTTCTTGACAGTTCAGACTAAATATGGCCTTTGGCTTACCGAGTTTGCTTATTCTTGCATATTAGGTGCAAACATTGAGTCCACCAATGATGATAGCATACTACAGGATGGTCTAACACAGACAAATGATTGGTGGCAAAGCCACACTGTCTACAAATAAATTCAACTATGTGTCTTTATTCTGTCCTTCTGCAAAGTGGAAATCAATTCCCTGCTAATTACAGCATTGACAATACTCCCTCTATGATGAAACCCAGTGATTCAAGACCTGGGAACACAGATAGCAACCTGAACTTTGACCACCAAATGTTTACAGTGGTATGGAGAGCTATTAAAGGCTATGTTGTGTGCATCATAAGTCACACCACTGTATTCAAATCTGAGGATTATATAATAGCACTGTACTTGAACCTCATCAGAACTCTAATGGAGTATAATGCTGCCTTTTCCATGCACCTCGCCAGACACACACAGCAGCTGGAGAGACCACAGAGGTTTCTCAACAAGAAAACACAGGGCTTACAAACCATGCCATGCTGTATGTGGATAGACTGAATGCCATGTCATTGTAATCTGTATCATATAGGACGAGGTGTCTTCTGCCTGGCCTTGAAGCATGTCTCTGATCTGGCTCTGGTAGGAATACAGCACATCCACAAATCAGATTAGTGTCTGGGAAGGAAAACATGGTAAATACAGTGTCCCACATGCTGGTATAAAACAGTCTCTCTAATGTCAAGCAAGTGCAGACATACACACACACACACACACACACACACACACACACACACACACACACACACACACACACACACACACACACACACACCGTTTAACTGCAGTGTGAACAGAACCCCTACCTAAGTACATAGGCTATAGACCTCAGTACTTTACACAAGCACTACAACACAAAACTGACTTTTACAAGACTGCAGGGCAGCTTATAGTGGATGACATTAGCAGTGGATGTTGGAGAGAAGATGTTGGTAGGCCTCCATGGAATGGATGTAAAAGTATATGCAACTGTCAAAATGGTGTCAATCCATGGGATTGGAGTGGTAACTGTAGGATATACACTTATGCTCTTCTGGCTAGACACACACATACACACACAGACACACACACACACACACACACACACACACACACACACACGCACACACGCACAGTCACACACTCACACACACACACCCACACTCACTCACACACACTCACACACACACACACACACACACACACACACACACACACACACACACACACACACACACACACACACATGGTTGACTGCAGTGAGAACAGAACCCTTACCTATTTAAGTACACAGACTACAGAACTCAGTACTTTATGTAAGCTCCACAGCACAAGTCTGATTTTACAAGGCTGCAGGACAACTTATAGTAGTATATCAGTAGTGGATGTTGGAGAGAAGATGTTAGGAGGCTTGCCTAGGTTCATAGGAGGTTACTATGCTAGTGGCCCTAGGGCATTTACAAGTGTAGCCATGTAAAAAACAGAGCTTATTGACCATAATTAGAAGGTCATTACTAGTAGAGTGATTTTACGATCAGCACCAACTGCCCCTATCCATGAGTGCCATAGGTGCCACCCCTGGAGTGAGTTTACGGTCACCCATTCAGTTGACAAAGGTTGCACTTAAATAGGGTCATTGATGAGCTCTTCTTCACATGGAGTGGGGACCTATTCTATAGGAGTGGGAATCACTGGGAGATGCATCTGTCTCACCAGCATGTTCTCTTTATGTCAAAGGCTAGGTGGAGATCCCTAGATGGAGTTATGCTTGTCCCATTTGATTTGTGGATGTGCAGCATTTCCATTATGCTAGGGTCCAAGACTGCTTTGTACACCAGGTACAGGTAATCTGTCAGCAGCATGATACTGAATATAGTGACAGAGCTTTCAGTCTTTTCATGTTTGTCATGTTTTGGAGCCCCTCAATTCTCTTGGTCAGAAACCTCTGTGACCTCTGCAGTTTCTCCAGATGTCTGGTGAAGTACATAAAGAACATTGTACTCAATTAGTGATTTGATAAAGGTTGAGTACAGTGGAGCTATGATCTCCCTGGTCTTGGATGTGATGCACTTATTTATGAAATGCTCATTGTGGAATTATTTTCTTATCACTATGAACACATGGTAATTCAGGTTTAGATTGCTATCAACCTGTGATCCCAATTCTTGCACCACTGTGTTTAAGCTTAGAGGGATGCTATCTATATCAAAATTAGTAAGGGCTACTTCTTTGTCAAAGGGGGGGATGAGGTATTCTTTGCATTAAGTTTCAGTCCATTAGTTTGGCACCAATCATTTGTCTGTGTTACCCCTTTCTGTAATACATTAACATCATTAGGGGACTCCATATGATTGCACACAGTTTACAATTATCTGCAAACTTGGCAAGCCACAGGCCATCTACCTTTGCCTGGATTTCTAAGAATTAGTTTCCAAAAAGTAGAGGGCCCAGCAGAGATCTCTGTGGTGCTGCACTAGTCTACTGGTGGAGGGGGACTCCCCAGCTTTGACAGTGTGCATTCTGTCAGTGAGCCAGTTGGCTACCCATCGAGTAATGTATGGGTTAGTCCCCAGATGGGAGAGTTTGTTTATGGTACCTGAATGGGGGATCGTGTCAAAGGCCTTGGCTAAATCAAGATAGGCAGTATGTCCTGTCTTTCCCTCATCCAGGTTGTTGGTGACATTCTCAAACAAGACCACTAGGTTTAATAAGCACGGTCAGCCCTTGACAAAACCAAAGTGGGTTAGTGGCCTATGTCCTTGTGGATAAGGTCCATGATGATTCTTTCCATAGCCTTGCAGATAAGGGTGGTTAGGCTTATGGATCAGTAGTTCCCAGTGTCAGTTGACGGATGTGTAGGCATGTTCAACTGTGAATATAGTTCTAGTTCCATATGTTACCAGATTGATGCGCATTGCATACCACACAACATTTGCTATTAATTTATGTAATGTAGTTGATATATTTATGAACAAGCACTTACAGACCAGGGTTGCAGTGCATGGAGAGGGAGGCAATGCATGGCTGCATTTTAAATATGTAACATATTGTTAAATAGGGCTTTCAGTTTGTTATGGTTTCACATGTAGTTTCATTCCATGAAAAGTAAAAGTAATTAGCACTAATACATGCAAATAGTGACCTTGCATAGAACAACAGCAAGCAGCAGGTTTGCATGATGGTTGGCAAAGTGTTTGCACAGGCGAGATACACATTTCCATTACTTTCCCTGTGTGTTGCATTGTGCAAATGCGAGCCTCATTGCTAAAATTCTGAAAGTTAGTATTGAGTGTATGAAGCACACTTGCTTCTTAGGTGACTCTATGGCAGCAGGTGTAAATGCATTAATACATTTCTTTTTGAGCACAGATGATATTGGGTTCAAATCCAATTGTATGTAATACTTTTAAATAAATAGTGATAATGCAATGGCATTATTCTTTATAGTCCTTTCAGCATGTGTTATTGTGTGTTTTGAAGTAGCACAATGGGGTTAAGCAGGACTGTGAGGAGGTAACCACAGCATTGTAGAGCCACTCACCATTGCTTGTCATTGTTGCTTGATGCCAGACTCCACGCAAACATAAAGACCAAAAGTGAAGGGATCCATTGTTTTTTCTGTTAATTATGTGTGTTGTGTGTGATTATACTTTTTGACCTCATTATAGGTGTTAAAATGGGATAGACAGGAAATTGGTGAAAAGAGGAGTAAGCAGGGGGAAGAACAAAGGGAAAGAAATACATAATTGTGCAAAGCCACTGACATGATCTCATCAGCATGGAGAAGGGCAGCTGCAGTGATGGGTAACAGGGGGAGGGGGGCTGCAACAGAGACAACACTAACAGCAAATGAAGAGTTCCTGTCCACTGTCAGTGATCCAGGCAGGTCCCCAGAAAGTGGAAAAAAGCATGTCCTTGACATTGGTGCTACTGTTTCAGGGACAGCAATTATGTCCTAGGAGGAGCTTCCAGGTAGGCTCATGTATCTCAATTGTTAAATAATCCTGTATAGTAAAATATTTACAGAGGGGTGGCCACGGTGGTGCAGCGGTTAGCGTTGCCACCTCACAGCAAGAGGTTCTCTGGTTCGATTCTCGGCTGGGGTGCCTTTTGTGTGGAGTCTGCATGTCCTCCCTGTGGTCGCATGGGTTTCCTCCGGGTGCTCTGATTTCCTCCCACATCCCAAAGACATGCTGTAGGTGGACTGGACACTCTGAATTGGCCCTACATGTGAGTGTGTGCATGTGTGTGCCTTCTGTGGAAGGTTGGGCGTCGGGCTGGCAACTCGACACTGTAAAACTCCACTGCCATTCATGACCGGACAGGTGATCTGCTGTGGTAACCCCTAACTGGGAAAAAGCCAAAAGAAGAAGTAAAATATTTACAGCGATAAATTAGTTCTGTTTAACAATAAATTAGCTTGGGGTGGAAGTGTAGATTGCTACAATTAACAACACATTCTGATTGATTACACGTGAGCTTAGGTTGGACTTGTCAACCAAGTTCTTGTTGAAACTATAGCTAATGGACATATAAAGGGCAAAATGTTTTAACCCCCTGTGTTACTGTTAATTGTGATGATGTTGACCTTATCTTCTTCCAGGGACATCATCCATCGGAAGTATAGCATCAATTACAATGGTAAGCCAAATAGCTTTGTTGTCAGTGGTGATGTGCAGTTCAAAGAAATATATAAATTTCATACGTATGTGTTATGTGGGTGTCGGAACTATTGTGTGTATCGCTGTACTGCTCATAGTAGTGGTACCACTGTTACTCTGTTAGCATACATTTGACTAAAGTAGAGTAGCTATTATTTTTTTTTCCTGTGCTTTTCAAAGCAGATGATCCTGACAGTGGAAGTGTAAGACTCTTACCACCTGATGTCAGAGTATCAGCAGATTCTGATGATGATGTTGGCCAAACAGAGGCATAGTCGGGGGGCGCAGAGGTTGAATTTGATATTGAGGTTGACATTCAGCCATCCCCAGTAATTTAATTGGACAAAGCTAGTAAGCCTACGCCAGCCCATTCTGATGATCCCTCAGATATTGGACAGGTGGAGTGTGAGACACAGTCAGGAAGTGTGGTTACTGTGGCTTCAGTGTCTGTTGACTCTGGCATTACCCAATGTGTGGGTTATGTGCCATGCTGATGCATTGTTATGAGTGCTTAGAGGAGGACTGCTTTCCATCCTCCACCTTATCCAGGTGTGTCTTCCCGTGCCAATTGATGTATGTTTAAGACCATCATGGAGGCACAAGCATGTTCTCATAGGTCCTAAAGAGAAATGCTTAGGCTTGTAGATGTGGCACAGGCTGACCTGTGTGACTGCCTCCACATCCAGCAGACATCATTCATGTTCAGGTAGCAGCTGTGCATCTGACTGTGGGGATGAACATGTCAGTGCAACTCCTGGCAGAGCCAATTCTCATGATTGAGTACGATAACGCTGAACTGTCACCTCTACCATGCAAGCTCACACCTGTCCAATATACTAAAATGTAAATTATACCATGACCCCCCCATTAATATTCCAAAACGTGCACGCTGATTGGCCAGCGTGCACGTTGTAAATTGACTTATACTAATGGAAAAAGGTCCGGTCGCCCGTACTTTTTCCATTAGTATAAGTTTCTTTTAAAACACTGTCTCGCTATGTTAAAAGAGTTTAACATAGCGACACAGGTTTAAAAAAAGCAACGGAGATCTCCGTTGCTTTTTTTAAAGCTGTCTCGCTATGTTAAACTCCTTTAACATAGTGACACAGTGTGTAAAAAGCAACGGAGATCTTGCTTTCTCCATTGCTTTTTTTAAACCTGTCTCGCTATGTTAAATGGGTTTAACATAGCGAGACAGCTTTAAAATAAGCAACTGAGATCTCTGTTGCTTATTTTAAACCTGTCTCGCTATGTTAAACCCATTTAACATAGCGAGGCAGCTTTAAAATAAGCAACGGACATCTCCGTTGCTTATTTTAAAGCTGTCTCGCTATGTTAAACCCATTTAACATAGCAAAACAGTAAAAAGCAATGGAGATCTTGCTTTCTCCGTTGCTTTTGGCCACAGCTCTGATGTACTGCATAGGCATGCGCAGTACATGAGAACTGCCGCAGATACTAGACAGCTGCGGAAGGACAGCAAAGAGGCATTATACAATGCCATTATTTAAGAAAAGTAATTATTTCTTTTCTTAAATAATGTCATAGTATAATAGCAATAACCCACTTCTGGGTGTGGGTAATGCGGGATTTACCCACGGTTGTCTTTGTTTGGTCCCTCGGGCTTCGCCCTCGGGACCAAACAACGCCAACCGTGGGTAAATCCCGGATTACCCACACCCAGGCGTGGGTTATTGCTATAGTAGCACAGAGCTTGGCTGTGTTCATGCAGACACTCACACACCAATTTCACCTGGGGGACCCATAAAGACAAACCCACAACAATTACATGGTTCAGCTGTGAAGCTTAAAGCTCATTTTATCTCACTAGCAATTTGTCACTTTATCCAAATGTCTGCCTGCTTTTCATTCTTACTTATAAACACTCTCCAACCTTTTTTGTCAGCCTAGGCTTCCTGCCCCTCCCTCACAAGACCCCATGCAAGTGAAGATAACTGTGCCAGATCCTTGATTTCTGACTTTTAGATTCAGGACTATATTACATTTGTGTCTGATGCTCAGGGTGCATAGCTGACCTAGTGCTTAGTATATCTGCATTTGTGATGTTGAGTTGGTAATTGTACCCTTGCCATATAATGATCTTAGGAAGTTAGACAATTGATAGAATCAAACATTTTTTGCATCAGTATTGTTAATGATCTTGTGAGGGCTGTGAAGTCTGAAACTGAAATGTGTTTCATTATTTTCTAACTTCTGTCTTGAATGATTTTCCAGTAGAAAAGTACAGTGCTAAAGTGAGGACATTTGGTGACCATCAGTACTTTTGAGATGTATGACTGTGTGAATCTTTGATGCCTGAGGCCTACTACTTAATAATGCACACACCTTTAAGTCACATAAGTCTCTGTTGTCACATGTTAGTCATTTCTGTACAAATTACCCACATTTTACTTGCTTAAATTACCAAGTAACAACATGCAAGGCTATGCCATTTATTGATATTATTAAAGAATACACTCCAGGTTCAACACTTACCTTGTAAATCCAGCAGTTGCAACAGTTTTAGTTCAGGGCTGTCTCTGTCTGATGCTAGGAGTACACAGCCATTACATGGGTAGGCAAAGGTTGTGATGGTTGCCTGGCATCAATGTTACCATATGTATGTGCATAGGGAGAAGATTTTAGCTCCTTAGGTGGGAATGAGTGTGCTATGGATTGCCTCTTATCCAATGTGAGGGCATAATGAGCACACCTACTTCTATCTACACCCTCAACAGCTGCCAGTTACCCCTATGACTCCTCACCTGCGTGTGGCTATAGTGACCTTGCCATTGGTGGTGGGATGTGTGCCCCCTCACCTTTTTGATCCTGCTGAAGCTGTTTTCTCAGGATGATGTCATGTAGCATGGCACATAGAGTGAATATTTTAGAACATGCACATGGATTGTACATATCTAGGCACCAGAACCATGACGTCAGTAGCCCAAACACACCCACTATGATATTTTTAGTTTGAGCATGTGCCTCATTATGGCATTCTTCAGCAGGTGTATGTGCATTTACAATGGGTGTCATCAGTCAAGGTTCCAGTGCATAACCTGCATCCCCCAGTAAATGACCCTATGTGATATCCACCCTTCTGAACATCTGATACAACTGGGAGGCATGCCAGATATGTAAGTCATGGTACCTGCCTAGGTTGCAAGCACACAGTTTCAAGATGATTGCCTTGACAATACATGGGATGTGGCAGTTAATAGAGTAGAATCCCTTTCTATTTATGAAGAGCCTTTCCTGTTTCCAAGGTGGTCATTTAGTTTCTATATGTGTGCACTCTATGGCACCCAGTGCTTCAGGGTAGTGTGCTACAGGGTAGAACTCCTGCATATTTGTGGCCCTGTCTTCAGGAGGAGAGGAAAAATATATGTGCTAACTGGCATGTTGTAGCATAGTATTCTGGAACTGATGAAGGATCCTGGATACTGATACCTGTGACACCCCCAGCATGTACCCATTTGGTCTATGAAAGGTTCATGTAGCTAAAATTAAAAGTGCTAAACATCCCTTTGTTTCCACTGGTATGGATACCACTTGGTTTGCCCTTGCTCTAAGTTGAGGATGACATAGGTTGCACAGTTCTTGTAGAATGCCTCTATCAACCCTGCAGTGCTATACAATTTCCACATCATGTAGATTGTGATAAGTTAAATGAGGTCTAAAAACTCTTCTTCTTCTTGGCCTTGGTCTATTAGTAACAGGAGCAGTGTAGACATCAGCCTCTTGCACATACACATGAATTAAAGCAACAGCAGCCCTTAACATTGTTGCTGTGTAGACTCCTTTCCATGGCTGTATTCCAATAGGTTTTGGAATTCACAGAAAAAACAGTACTGCATCTACATGGCATACCTCTCAACCATACCAAATTCTTTGATATTTACCAGTTTTGAGGGCAAAATAATGGGGTGCCATGAATTCACGAGTGGCCCCTTTAATTCCTGATTTTGTTTTTTTTTTGTATTACAACTTTAAATTTATGGCTGATGTCACTACATATCACCAGCCTACAGGTGCGTGCGTCATGACATCAGCTACTGCCTGTTGAACTTGGTTAGATTGAACTGTTTTGGAGGGAAATAGGGACTGTAGCAGCAGTGGCAGCTGTGCACAATTTAAGTTTTGCAGAGTTCGCAGGTCAGGACAAGAAATGGGCTCAGCCTCCAGGTAAGAAAAAAAGAATAAAAAAAAGAATAAAAAATGCAGTATTTTATCTGATAACCATGCTAACAGGTGTACCTTGTGAACCCTTTACCCCTTTCTGTTGTTATTGCTGTAAGTCCAAGTCTGTTCAATTCTGTTTTTGTTGTTATTGCTGTGAGTGCAAGTCCATTCAATTCCAGCCGGCTGCTCCATTCTATTCTGAAAAACTGTGTGTGTGCATTTTGTCTTTTACCTGCTGTGTATTTTTTAGGAACAAGCAAGCGATTCAGAAGAACAAACTGTGTATTATTTTATCTAATGTATTTAATTTTTTTTTAGTTTCCCTCGGCCACTCCATTCAGAAGAACAAACGTGTGTGTGTGTGTGTGTGTGTGTGTGTGTGTGTGTGTGTGTGTGTGTGTGTGTGTGTGTGTGTGTGTGTGTGTGTGTGTTTGTGTAAATGCCCCAGTTAGGTGGTAAAGCCTGAAGTACCTACCCACACCACCACTTGTCTGGGATGTTTGGCTCATACTTTTGGTCTGTTCCTCTTAAAATGTGTGTTTTTTCTAGCAAATCTGTGAGAAATGAATTCATTAAATAATGACAGCTATTTAAGTTCCAGCCTTCTTATCTTACAGAAACACAT
Source organism: Protopterus annectens (assembly GCF_019279795.1). Classification (NCBI taxonomy): domain Eukaryota; kingdom Metazoa; phylum Chordata; order Ceratodontiformes; family Protopteridae; genus Protopterus; species Protopterus annectens. The sequence goes on from NC_056742.1 coordinate 200,818,268, forward strand.
TAAGACAAAACATTTTATTCTAGCAACTTTCCAAGATTATACAAGCAATGTTTAAAATGTGTCCCTGGATTTTTGGCTTTTGTCCCTCCCCAATAAATTTTGACTTTTTGCAGATTTCTTGTTGTGCTGCAAAGTTGAGAGATGTAGTTGAGTGTTGAGTAGAGTTTACAAGGTGCTGAGAGCTTCAGGGGAAGAGAAGTTTAGTGCTGCTTATACCCAGTCTGCTTGAATTGTTAGTAGCACAATGCGTAGTATAGCTTCTGTTAATGTAGAAGTCTGTGGGTTCTACTCCCACAATATGTAGATGGATTGCTAATACTGTACTCTGTTGTGATTTTAAGGGTGGTGGATGCTGCAGTCCTGAGAATGTCCTCCTTTTAAGGAGATACCCAGTAACTATGAACCTGTTGGCTAACTAGTGCAGTTCAAGATAGACTGGGATTAAATCATCATCATCATCAACCCCCCCTTCTTTTTTTGATTTTCTACATGGGATCTGCTGTTGCTTGTCAGCTTTCAAAATCACTCTTGATTCAATACAGTTAATTTTAATTTTATAAAAGACAACTGTGTTTTAGTTTTGTACAAGTTCAAAGTTTGATACATGTTCAGATGTTTATAAAACACTACTCTGGTTATATTTTGTGCTTAATATTTTGTCTGTTCTTCAGTTTGTGTTTGAATGCTGGTATCCCACAATTCCATTGAGTGTGTGTGATTGTATATGCAAATGTTATGTTAATTAGCATATAGATTTTTGGTCAGTTGTACCTACTTTTCTTGGGGCTTTGTCCAGATTTATGATGTTTGCAGGTTGAGAGGTATGCAACACGGTTGCTTTATAGTTTGTTGAATAGCGACAAAATCTTGGATTGGTTGATTAGCATACAATTCAGCTGCTTATGACGTAATTAGCATGCCACATAGTCATTGCCTTGTTTGCACAGCTCTACATACCTTGTAGAGCTGCTTACTGAATCTAAAACAGTGTGCTACCATGTAGGAGTCATGGTGCGATGCGCACATGATGTAAACAGACTGTGTAGGGTTTATTGAATCTGATTTATTGTAAGCGCTTTCGTCTTGGATAATAAATCTATACACCTTTATTGAGATAATTTTGTTGGTAAGGGCTTTTTTTAGATCTTTATTCATATGTTTTTACAAAAAATTTATATATTTATATGTGTTGTTTTACATGTTTTTTTGTATGTATATGCATTAAACAGGGTTGTAATGTATGGGTTTTATAATGACCTATCTCTTTAAATGTTAATTGAGGAACTGATGTCAGACCTGGGGCTTTTTTTAAAAATGGGTTGTGGCTGTTACTTTTTTGTCTGATGAAGTCTTGGTATTATCCAAGACAAACGCGCTTACAATAAATTGGATTCTATCTGCTTCCCTGCCTTGGTGTATCGTTTTTGTTTTAAAGTGTTTGTTCTTTAGTTTTGTGAGCAGTTTATTGAATCTGGCCAAATGTGTTTTTGCAATGCATTTCTCTGCATTAATGCACTCAAATAGCCCTGCTGTCCTTGTAGACAAGCATACTTGTATGACCCATGGTATTTATTAGAGATTTTGTAATGAACAGTGTGCCCTAAGTACACATCCCCGAAAGAGAGGAGAGCAGGCTAATCTTTATTCCTCTTCTACCCTCACCACTTCCACTCAGTACCTAAGCAATTAGTGAAACTTGGGTTGTGTTTATCATAGTTAGGGATTTATTCCTCTTCTGTAATGGAGCTGGCTGAAATAAGAATTATTATAGTTTTTGTAAACTGGATGACATGTTTTCTTAGGTATTTTAAAAATGCAGTACACCCTGAATATGTGCAATGTGTTTTTAGTTAACTCTTCTCAACAAGGAAGCACAGTTATTGTGGGGAGGGATCTTAAGGTATTATAGAACAGTGTGCAAAGTAGGCATAACCTTTCTAAATAGAGTGAGATGTGAGAAAGTAACAGAAGGAATGGGAAAACTTGACAATACCGATTATGGACAACTGAGCATTTCATTTTTGAAACTGATCAGAGAATCAGTTATCAAGTCTGACATATTACAGATGGAATATTTGTCAGTTGTTGCTTGTGACTGTGTGTACCAATCACTGAGCAGTGCTGCAATGTGCTGTAATCAGCTGAATTAGAGGACATACTAGCATGGAGAAGAGGAAAGAGCTGGGATTAAATACAATTATACAACGACCCCCCATTAAATATTCAAAAACGTGCACGCTGATTGGTCAGCATGCACGTTGTAAATCAGAGTTATAGTAATGGAAAAAGGTCCGGACACCCGGTCTTTTTCCATTACTATAACTCTTTTTTTTTTACAGCAATGGAGAACGCAAGATCTCCGTTGCTTTACACTGTCCCGCTATGTTAAACGAGTTTAACATAGCGAGACAGCTTTAAAAAAAACAAAGGAGATTCTCTGTTGCTTTTTTTAAAGCTGTCTCGCTATGTTAAACGAGTTTAACATAGCGAAACAGTTTTTAAAAAGCAACGGAGATCTTGCTTTCTCCATTGCTTTTGCCCACAGCTCTAATGTACTGCGTAGGCATGCGCATGCACAGTACATCAGAACTTCCGGAGAATACCAGACAGCTGCGGAAGGGCAGCAAGGAGGCATTATACAATGCCATTATTTAAGAAAAGTAATTGTTTTTTTTCTTAAATAATGTCATTGTATAACAGCAATAACCCACTTCTGGGTGTGGATAATGCTGGATTTACCCATGGTTGGCTTTGTTTGGCCACTCGGGCTTCACCCTCGTGCCCAAACCACACCAACCATGGGTAAATCCAGCATTACCCACACCCAGGCATGGGTTATTGCTATAGTATTTCCCTTTTTCATATTTTGTGTCTCAGAGTTAGTATTTATATCTAGTAGGAGATGTGGAAACAAACATTTGTCTGCCAGAGGGTATTCCTCAATAAAAATGCTTAGTGTAGTGTTTTGTTTGTGCTTGTTGAGGAATGGACATTTCAGTGCATGCATTTTTTTCACGGCAGGATAATAAACTGAACTCTTGATGCAAGCAAGTGTTCATCCAGTAAGGGAGCTATAATGTATAAGGAGATGTAGATTCTCTCTCTGTAAGTGTCCTGGATCCATTTTTTTTTAAATTAAAAACAAACTATTTAGCTCATGAGACATAAAGCTAGAGTTTGTATTTGTGGAGTGGAAGAGTTAAGTAATACCTTCTCTGTAATTATATATGCATGCTGCACTCAGGAAGAACCTAGCAGCTTTTAATATTTATAAGTTTTCATGTAATCCATAAAGTAAAGGGCATCTTGATTATGACTGACAATCTTCGCAGGCATGTGTTTAAGACTGCAGGCTATGCGAATGAATGTAGTGTTCAGTGCTGTACATTTGTCAAGGTTGTAGAAAAAGTGACTGAGCATCTTTTGCTCTGATGATGTAAGGTAGTTAGAATGCTCCTTCTAGCCAATATTCATAAAGGTAGTGCATTCATGAGGGTTTGTTTGGTATGTCTGAAGCAGACTTTTTATCTCTGCTCTGTTTATTTCATTGCATTCAATATGAACTGCAAATAACACACAAACGTACAAATCATGGTTAAAAATTCCAGGCAAGTTATGATTATTTAATATGTTTTGCATGTTGTGTCTTTCGGCTTTTCCCAGTTAGGGGTCACCACAGCAGAACTCCAGTCTGCTAATGATTGGCTGTAGATTTTTCACAAATGCCAAGGTGCCATCTTAATGTTCAACCTTCAACGAAGGCACGCCCATTATGCATGTCTTTCGAACACCCACCCAACAACAGGGAGGACATGCAGACTCCACACAGAAGGCACTCCCGCCGAGAATTGAACAGGCGAACCTCTTGCTGTGAGGCAACAAAGCTACCGCTGCACCACCGTGGAATATTTATTTAATACATGTTTTACATAATGCAACAAAATCAAATCTCACTCTGCAACCATGTCCGTTCTGTAGTAGCAGGCTGGCATTGTCATTATGACTGATGAATCATTTAACAGAAGTTTAAGTAAAAAAAACACCCCCACCCCCATCCAGCAGCTTCAAACTGCTTTCTTATGGACATTCTGTCTCAGCCTGTCAAAATGTGCAGCTTTACAAACAGATGTAATTAGGTAATTTTGCTGTTGCTATCTTTTACTGGTTCCATATGATACATAGTTGACTTTGTTTAATTTCCATTCTTTGTATACCCACCCCCTCCCCCCTTAAAGTGATTTATATAGACATGCTTCCTATATTAATTCTCCTGCTTTGGCTGTATGATTATATACAATGCTTGCTGCCTTCCTGTACAATCATTTATGATGTACAATTTCATGTTTTAATCATTATGTAGACAGCAATTCCTTTGGCAGCTAGAAACTGGTCTGTTCCAACAGCTGAAGGCAGTTTCTTATCCACATATTTTAAAAGACATTGTAATGTTCTGCTTTTGAGAATGCTTTACCATTCTCTTGTGCATGTTTATTTCAATCACTTTGTTGCTAAATTATGTGCTGTTTAGGATCTTGCTTTACTTAATCACCAGGTCTTGAATGTTGCAATCCCTGCAATGGAATTGCAGTTTAGCACTTGTCTACAGCAACACTGCGAAAATGATCCTCTTCCCTATTCGACTTGTAAGCACACTCCATAACTGCCCAGACTTCTGCAGAATGTCCAGACTTTTGTCTCACATTTTTGGTTTGTTTCTCGTAAAAGTTGTGGTTTTCTGGCCAATTATTGAAGACTGAAGCCACTAAATGATATCAAACATTGTAAGTTTCAGACTTCATATCATTCAGAACATGAGTGATAATGTAAAGCTGTTGCTATATCACCTTGTTTATAGAACAATATTTAAGATCTGTCCCTACCTTTTTTTGTGCAGAATTATGGGATTAACAGTTTGAGAGGTATGCTTGTAGGTATTGCTGTTTCACCCCTGATGGGTGGATAGAGAAATATGTAGGGGTAGATGAAGTCATTACTTTCTTTTACTTGCTTAGTAGGATTGCAAAAAAATAAATAAATAAATAAACATGGCTGAGAATTATCCCTTCAATCCCTTACCAAACCTAAACCACACACCATGTAAAAAAGGTTTAAAAATGCCCAAACTCAAATGCGGTAGTTTTGTTGATGAATCTCACCTAGTACTTCTCTTCCTCTAACTTACTCAAGGATGTTTATGAAAGGAGACAGCCACGCACGGGGACATTCTTTTTCAACGTTTTTTCAAGTACTGCATTTGTGAGAAATTTTATTGTGCTGTATCATTTATTTTGATTTGGGTTCCTGTTGTGACACTAAATGTTCTGTTCTGTTGAATCCTGTGTGTATACTACCCTGTTTTCTAATTGAGACAGTTAATGGGAATGTATCTCTTGAGTCTATTTTACAAGAAATATGTTTGAGTGTGTGTGTGTGTGTGTGTGTGTGTGTGTGTGTGTGTGTGTGTGTGTGTGTGTGTGTGTGTGTGTGTGTATATTTAAATCATATGGCCTTTCACAACTTTGATAGCTCTTATATCACCTCAGAGGTTTATGTAAATGCTCTTAGCCATCAAACTATTTGGTAAATGTGCTGAGGTACCCTGTAGTGTTTAATATTTTGGAAAAGTTTGATCTAGAGAGATATGTGTTACTGGTTGATGAATCTAAGGCACCTAGTACTGCCTGAAAGTAGTCATCTTTCATCATTTTCTGAGCAGTGCATCATGGTCAGGGTCACAGCAACTTAATTTGGATAGATCAGACTTGTCCATCTCAAACAATAGTCTCCATCTGATTCTGTGCATTATCTGTAATCCCAGGCAACCTTTAAAATATAATCCTGTCAGCATATCATAAGATCTACAATGGATCCTCCTCACATTGAGCTGTGCCTGATGCATTCTAGTAAGAAGTCACCAGGACACATCCTCACAAGATGCGTAAGCCATCTTAGTGGAAGCAGTCTTCTTCCTGTGTTTGTGCTCTCTTCCTTTGGGGCATTGTTAACATCAGTCATTTAGCATCATGTATGTGTATTTCAAGTATGACTTTTTGATGAACAGATGGTCAGCAAGAGCTTGAAATACAAGGCCCATGTCATCCTGAGAAGATTATAAGGTACTGAGGAGAGGGATAGACTTGAAACCTTTTTGAGTAGCTCAGTTTGTTTAGGCTACCAGTCTTACAGATAAGAAATTGTTGAATCTTTTGTTGTTCAGTAAACATCTTAGTTGAAACATTTGATGAAGAGAACAGAGCACTACTCTGCAGATTAGTAATATTGTATATGAGAATAATTACCTTGCCTGAGTGGTAAATTATTCATTTGAATGTCATATGCACTACCCAATAGACAATGTAGATAGCTGTATAGATATATTAGCAACTTTATCTTTTCTTAGAACTGAACTCTCTGTGAAGCAATTTTGTGACATAACTTTATTACCAAATACCACAGTGCTACACTTCCTAACATTAATTTGCAACGGCCATAATGTAGACAGCTGGAGTTTGAGCCTGAATATTTCCTCAAAACTTAGGAGTATGAGTGCAGAGCAACTGAGCAAATGAGGAAATGGGAGCAGCAGAGATGTTGGCCAGAGGGAATTTGACTTTATGGTCCTGAGAAGGCTAAGGAAAGGATGGATCCACATTATGCAATGTTAGTTGCTGTACACTGCAGTCCAGGGTAAAAAGTGTGTACCAGGGCTATATATCTAAGACAGTATGGGTAAAACTTATATAGAAATAAATAACACATCAGCTTACACTGACAGATTCTTCCCCTTTATTTCTAACTATTTTAACACATGCACAAGTGAATATAGAAGTTGTCTCCTTCTTTGTACTGCCATGCATTATACTTTCATCTTGTGCTATTAATTCTAGCCATTAGAAGGTATATACAAGCAAAATAGTGTGAACAGATGGGTGAGACTGCCTTCTTACTTCTGAGCTCTTGTTTCTATTTCTCATTTTTCAAGGCTAGTTTAACTCCTTACATGGCTGAAATTACATATTGTTTTTGTTTATTGTCTGTCATAGACTTTTAACTACAGAAGACTGTAATACCTGAAGAGGTGGTAAGTATAGCATTCGCTCTATTATCTTTTCAATCAGTGGGGAAAAAACTAATTTAATGAACACTACAGGAGTAGAAGGCTGTGAAAAAACATAACATTTAGACTTCCTCTATGCAGAAAGTGCTATTCCACACATAGCCGGCCTTAGGCATAGGCCAACTAGGCAGCCGCTTAGGACGCCGCTGTAGAAGGGGCACTTTTCCAGTATTTATTTAGTGTATGTAGACCAGGACGGGGGCACCAGGTGGTGTGGTGAGGGGTGCCATGGAGCCCTTTTGCCTAGGGTAACAGTTGACCTAAGGCTGCTCCTAAATTTCCACAACCACACCTCCCAAATTCTAAGTGCAACAAAATTACAACAAAGCCAAAAATAAGAAGAGAACAAAGGATGGAACTACAAATAATAATCATTTGGTCTGTGTTACATGACACATCAGAATCAAATATAATTTGGCATCTCAGGTATTGTACTGGAAGATATGTTAATTGATATCTAAAATGCAAAAAATTGTGTTGTCATTCCAGAGCTACAACAGAAAGTATATAAGCCTTAAACCTGAGATTGGAGTTGCGTCCTTATTACAACCAGAAATGAGTTCCAAGGTAAATATTTTGGGGTAAATCTTGATAAATAAGTGCCCCATATAATGCTGCCCTCAATTAACATCTAGATATAATAAGTGTTCAGTGATGCCCACATATTTTTTGCACAAATAGCATCCAAAAATGCAGCTTATTTACAGCAATGCCTGTGATGTTGCTATCACCCTGACAGAATGTGCCTTTTTCTCATAAGAGTTCCTAAAACATTTTGGGTGTCTTTCACAGTCATTTGTTCTTGTAATATAAACGCTGAGTTACTTATGAGTATTCATGCATAATAAATATTCTCCTCTGTAAGAGTCATTATGGAAAATACTATTTAATTAATGTTTTAATATAGATTTGTCTGTGTTACAGATTTAAACACCAACTGAGTCCTTGTTCTCCTGTACATTCTGATTTTGTGGAATAAAAATGATCGGATGAGGCTTTCAGCTTAGATATTCCCTGGGATTCATGAAGCTTGCACCAGGCGCAGGCATAGCGTAGGCGGAATAATGCCAAATATGGCCGTTGAACAATTCAGGTACGATCCAATACCATGTGCACTACCGGCATATGCCAGAACTGCACAGCCCTCGGCATAGATATGCTAATCACCTCATGCGCAGTGTCACACCATGCAAATGAAGGCAGATAGTGATTCATGAAGTGGTGCAGGTGTAGCGTAAGCCCACGGAAATGTAAACCAAAAAACACGGTTTACATTTTCCCAAACAGAACATCAGAGCTATGGAAGTGGACCAGACTCATGTATTACAAAGTTAACATATGCCAATGGCTAAATACACAACCAATGGCATAAGAAAAGATGCCCAACACCTAAAAAACAACATTTAATGTCATGTCCACAGTAATGCACAGTACAACTGCAGGGTATGTGTGCGCAAACTGGAACATAAAGAAATTATATAAAAATGTCATAAAATTGCAGTGTAATACAAATCAGGTTTACACCATAATACACAATGGTAGGCATGGAACACCACAACCAAGGTACAAGGGTTGCTAAGGGTCTGCGACAGTGTTTGGTGCGGTAACTATGAATTAGTAGTCAATGTCATGCAAATGAGGCAGATAATACTGAATCGCAAATGTCCCGCCGGATGAAGGTTGTACCATACGGTGCAGCGCTATAACACCGAGGAGTGGCTCAGAGGAGATACATGACATCAGTAGAGGGGTGTGCCACCGTAGCAGTAAGCACATTGGAGCAATGCAAATCTGGCCTGGCCGTTGCTAAGCAAAGCTGCAGGACAGGGGTGGGGAGGAAGGTATAGAATTGTTTAGCTGAGAGCACACATGGTGCCCAAAAGCGCATGTGTATGGGGATGAAAACGTTCCCGAAACCCAGTAAGCAGACGCACGTGGCGCGAACAATAGCACAAACAGGAAGGTCAGGGGAAGAAAAGAAGGAAATGCCGAAGTAGGGTAATTGGAGTACTAATGAGCAATCAACACCAATTAACTCACGGTGGCCAATCGACGGCAGCTGACAAGTCTGCTCACAGAAATCTGCAAAACAGGATAGGGGAGGCATTGGAATGCAAAGAAAGGAGGGGAAGCATTGTATTGCAAAGATAGGAGATCTGTCATAACAGAGCAAAGCAAACCGACAGTAGACCGGCAATAGCACACATTACGCAAGATACGCCAGGTCTAGGAAAGTACAAATGAAAGCAGGCTGCTGGATGCATGCCAGAAAATGGTAGGTGGAACATGCAGAAATGTAAAGGGAAGGTCAAGAGGTAATCCACGGCAGCCAAATGTAATTCAGCACCACAATAGTAGTTCCGGTAGTAAAACACATAAGATACCCTGTAGCTACGATCATACATACACACCCTATGACATCATCGGTGTTCACAGCACAATAGTATAAAGTGTGAAAGCACCCTACACACAATTGTGTATTCCCAAACACTGCACCATATGTGTAAACACACAGGGAACTTTTAAAATGTACATGTTGGGAGCTGCCATAGCTGTGATTCATCAGCATGTGTTAGAGACTGACGGTGTTGTGGGGGATGATGCCAACAACCACCGCAGGCTCCGGAGGAGGAGAAGAGTGTTCAGACCAAGGGTAACCTACCAGGGGCTACATGATCTGGAGATAGTAGAGGGTTACAGGGTGGACAGGGACATCTTACAGCAAATAGTGGAGCTGTTCTGGCCACGCCTGAGAACCAGAAACAACAGAGGGGAGCCCATCCCAGTGGATACAAAGGTATGTGTAAGCATGTGAATACTAGCCACAGGTACCTTTCAAAGGCCAACTGGAGATATAATGGGGATGTCACAGGCATCTGCATCCAGGGTACTACATCAGTTCTTGGATGCCATGTTACCACATGCCAATGAGCATATATACTTCCCCCGAACTCAGGAGGAGTTGGCCAGCAATATGCGTCACTTCCACCATGTGGCACACTACCCGGAGGTACTGGTAGCGATAGATTGCATGCACATACAAATCAAGTCACCACACGGTGAGCATGGTAGGCGCTACATAAACCGCAAGGGATTCCACTCCATCAACTGCCAGGTCATGTGCAATGCCCAGGGCAATATTATGGATGTGTGTGCTGGCAGCCCTGGAAGCTACCATGACTCCCATATCTGGCATGCCTCACAGCTGTATCAGGTATTTGACAGGGGGGACATCCCACATGGCCACCTTGTGGGGGATGCTGGCTATGCACTGGAGCCGTGGATGATGACTCCCATCAGAAATGCACACCCATGCAAGAACGCCATTATGAGGCACACGCACAAACCAGAATCATCATAGAGAGTGTGTTCAGGATCTGAAATCATGGTTCCAGTGCTTGGACACATCTGGTGGAGCCTCGCAGTACTCTCCAGGCACGTGTGCCCACATCATCATAGTATGTGCCATGCTACATAATATGATCCTGCGGAAACAGCTGCAGCAGGGACAAAATGGTGAAGGCCCTCATAGCCCACCGCAGTTGCCAAGGCCACCACAGGCACAGAGGGATTCAGACCATGAACACACTGTGCCAGCCCCATTAGGCAGACGGAGGCGTGCCCAATATGTCTACGCCTTGGCAAAGAGGGAACGTATAGCACATACTCTGACAGTGTAGGCCCTACGGACTGACACACCTCTCCACCTGCACATACAGTAAAATGGATGGCACACAAACACGACCACCTGTAAATTGTAATGTATAGGTGGCTCACTGTGTGAATCCTACATAGGCAGCCCTCAAACATTGTACACACAACAGCTATTGGAACACGGAATGTCAACACCTGAACAGTACATGCGCCTATCAGCATATGGTGGTGCTGTGTGTACAGGTTCCCAGGTACATCAGCAGGTACACGTCCGATTGTCAGAGGCCATACACCAAACAGAGCAAACAGTGTCCGCTGTCACCCAACATCGAGTAACCAACTGTCACTTAGAGGAGCAGAGGCAATCGTGGGAGCACATGTGTGTAAGCACTGTTCTGCACACACTCAGCACGCAGTCGCTGCTGCGTTAATGAGGGGCTCCACATAATATAATCATGGATGTTGTGTCAAGGCAAGGGGTGTACCCATGACAGGTATTCGGCACCCCAGCATGCTCCACCTACGGTCATTTGAAGGTGTAGCACAGTATCGTGTGTGGCTCACTGTGATATACATACCCAGTGCCACAGCACATCCAGTAAATATCACATGGACATACCATTAACTGGACTCATCAATATGTAAACTAACTGAGTTACCCATGTGAGTGCAGTATGGAGTAACAGCCATAGTATACTCCACATACAAAACGACATAACACGTGTAAAAATCCCAGATAACCATGTGTTAAATGCAGTGACCGTCGTGCATGTTCCCAGTCCCACGTCCTGCAAGGGATGCAATGTAATCCCAAAGGCACGAGTAATGCATGTCGGATGCAGGTCATTAGATCATGTTTAGCACACGTTAGCAGGTATATGCATTGCCCACTGCTGGTAAGCGATGTTTAAATATGACTATATGGATATGCACGAAACAGGGATAAGCTTCTCCGAATATCGCGCAGATCACGGTCAATGATGTCCAGAACAGGTGAAACCAGCATTATTCACCCCTGTACTAATAGCGCCTGCTCTGAAGGGTAAAACAACCACTGCCAGGTGTAGAACATGCAATCATGTATAGAATCACCTAACACTATTGCTAGCCAAGATGTACCTATGGTAGGGTTGCCACGTCTTCAAGTGACCAATGTGGGACATACGTCAGATGTCTGCAGGCCGACACATACAGCCGGCCAGTACGGAAATCAGAACTTCACTGTTTTGCCTAGATAAAAGCTCATTCTTGTAATGTTTACTTAATTATTCTGTTTCTATAACATATAGGTGGTTCAAATACAGAATAACTGTTTTATGCAACTATTACATAAACTATAGGAAATAAGTATGTTCTAAAATCTCAGGACATTTGCCATGTTTACAAATATTTTGCAGGACACAACTGCCCAAAGAGGGACTGTCCCTCGCAGAGTGGGACAGCTGGTAACCCTAACCTATGGCAGGTGTGTAATGTGACAGGTACAGACACAAACGTGCGGAGTCCAGGAAACAGTATACACCAACAAGTACACAATGAAAGGTGTAGCTTGCCTGTCACTTTCCCCATCAGATATATATATATATATATATATATATATATATATATATATAGATAGATAGATATATACACACACATATATACATATATATAATACAGATAGAAAGGGAGATAGAGTGATATATGTTGATATATATGGATTCAGCGATATCTGCAAATATATATAGATAGGTCAACGACATTCATAACATCTTGGAGGTACAAATAAATAGGATACTGCCAACTACGGAATGTGTAACATACCGACATGCGTTACCATGAGGCTGAAAGACCGAAAGAACACAGTATCGGAACAGTACAACCACGAGTAATAGTATGATGATATGAATGGACATTTAGTTACCGCTGCCGGTGTTGCGGTCCACGTAGGTACTGTGTTCAACTGTGTTTGTGAGTGCCGTAGTCTGTGTATGTGTGTGTTGAGGGTGCCGTGTGCATCTCCGTGTGACTGTAATGTGTGTGTGTGTGTCCGCCTCATGTGTCTGTTAGTGCCAACTCGGAGGTAGATCATTACGGTAGGTGTGGGTATAGCTAGCCGTAGGCATACGGTTACCACCTGTCCCACATTAGGAGGGACAGTCTCTCCCTGGGCAGGTGTGTCCTGACATAAAACATTACAAAGGGCAAATGTCCAAAATCGTAGGACATTAATATGTCCCATATATAATGTAATAGTTGCATTAAATAGTTATGCCTGTATGTAAGAAACATAAATGTTACATGCAATATGATAAGTAGCCAAAGTCCCACAACAATAGGTATGTATTGAGGATAAAAGTATGTGCTATCCTGTGAACTGACCATGGCTATGTGTTGGCCTATAAGCACTGCTGTGTGTCCCGCAAGTGTCCAACAATGGCCATATGAAAAGGTGGCAACCCATGGCAAAGAGGTTCTGTTACCAACACAACCGCAATGACTGCAAATATCTGGGACAGAAATACACAGGATAGCTGTCAATTAGACATATCCCTTTACATATCGCTGCAATTCCGGAGGTATGGAAGTATCAACCTCACCTGCATACTATATAGAAACCAATTAACAACGGCCCAATGTACAATCCCGTAACATAAGTCTACTAACTGATAGCTCTTTAATTAGGGACGGAGCCCACACACATATATATGGAATATGTAGAAATGCAAGCCCCACAAACCTGTATATGCTACATACACCCACCGACATCCCCCACACTAGAAACTATAGCAATACAGACTGTAATAACAGCACAAACATTCAGTCAGTAAATTACATCTGCAGAACTGTCAACATACCTTGTGAGAGACACAATTAAAGGCGCCATTCAAAATTGCTGCCATTGTATAATGGAACAAATGGCGATGTTACAGGTTTTGTTTGCACTAGTCCGTTATCAGACGTTGGGATGACAGGTACACCAACATGTTGAACCACATACTCTAGCTGTCACACACAATCCACGGGGGACATGAATCCAAAGTAAACTTGTCTCTATGCATAGCAGTTGCAATTACACATAACAAAACACAATACAGGCCATCTCTCCGAAGGTAGGGCAAATGGGCAACGCCCAAGTGGAGAATTCAATTATACCCCACTGTTGCCATGTAATTGGTGAATGGAGTAGCTGCACAGCTGATATGCAAGTAATTAGTCACTCAGGAACACCAATTGGCAGCAGGAAACCACATGTTACAGGTATCGACGTATATAAGGATGACTTGCCAGACATTCAAACCGTATGCTCATATGAAATACCTGTTTAAGCAGTGTGAGAGAGATAGAGACGAAAGTCCGTAACGATAACAAGGTATGTAGAACACTCAGTATGTAAGTTTATGTATAGCATGTTTTGTATTAATTATTATGTATAGCCTGGTTTGCATTAATTAAAAGTGTCCGCAATGCATAAAGTGGGAAAAGGTATTTATGTAGTGATGTCTTGCTGAGCATACTTAAGCTTGTAGAAACTGTGCGTCCAGCAGTGGGCCACAAGGTACACATCACAGACACCACAAGGGATGCTACATGAGGGCTTTAAGCAGAAAAATTCCATACAACCTGCCGTCAGTGGTAGGGTATGTCCAACAAGTACGTGCCATAGCAGGGGATAGTATATGTTGATATACTGTCACAGTAGGCATGTGTATGGGCATATAACAACAATGACATGTCTAAGGTGGTCCCGCTGTGCAAGTATGCTTTGCATTATGGGATACTATGTAAAATATGTGTAATGTATAGTATTGTAGGGAGATATGTCAGATATTCTACACAGCATAACAGGCATATCATGCATACCAAATGTATCATCTATTGGCATGTACAATAACACGATACATATGGCTTGTAGGCATGGGACATTGTAATAGCATGATAGCTGATCTAAATGGAAGGGCTACCAAGTAACCATGCACAAAGGACATGTAATAGCTTCACAAGTTCATAGTGAGGTACTATGCAGTCTGGCAAGTCTATGTGTAAGCACAACTACAGTGTTCACACCAGTGGCACCTCTCTAGGGTAGTGTCCTGTGAACAGCAGAGCCATGTGTTACCTGCACCTCTGCACAGTACAGCCACTGCAGTGATGCCTGGCATACATGTGTCTCCCAACCACCAAGGGAGGTATCACATGAACAGTGCTACTGAGTGTCCCTGCGTGATGTACATAGGACTCATGTTCCAAAGCATGGTGAGTGTCCGGTTTGGGAATGTAACCCTCAAGCACATCCCACTCATTGTTGCGTGTGTGCACATATCCATGAGCATGTTGCTCACAGTGGCTTTTGCTTATGTCGCGTATGTGGAGTATATCCATTAATATTGTTGTGGACATGTTCAGCAGAGGTCACCCCTGAGTATGTAGTATGCAAATGTGTACAGACGTGGTGTCCATAGTTCAGCCGCATACTTTAACTGTTGGAGCTCAATAAACGTCATGGCGTGTTAATGTTGTGGTATGTAAAGCTGTAGCTGTTGTGTAAGGTACACACTAAATGGGGTGGTGTACCCTTGAATGTGTGTAGAAGTCTTGAGTTCAGAGGTACAATGGGTGCCTATGTACCAGCTACACACCCAGTACAGATAAGTGTGGCCACGTAGAAGGATATCCACACCACAGTGGCAATACGGTAACCACAGGAGTGGGTGCGACATATGTGTGTACTACAAACATGTACAATGTGACATGTATGTAGGGGACTACCACCTATGTGATAGTCAGTGGGTGAATGGTGTAATGCAAAGGAAATGTTCATGCACCTTGAGGCATGCAGCTTGAAGCCATGATATTCATATCAGGTATCTGTCTCAGTGACACCCGTATGGATGGAGTCAGTATCAGCTGGTGGATCAATCATGGCGCTTTGTATGCAGGGGTTTGTAAAGCTAGGCAGGGAAAGTCCCTCTGTGCTAGCCTGTACCTCTGGGAAGCATATACTGAACATGAGGGGCCCTATGACTGAGGACTGTGGCATGCCAAATGTAACTGAAATGCAGTAGGTACTATGGTATGCTACCCTCATTGTGTGTGTCCTGTCAATGAGCCACGTTGCATAACATCCTGAGACATAGGGTACGATGTGCAGGTGGATGTGTTTGTTGTCAATACCAGAATGGAGAACAGTGCTGAAAGGCAATCAGAGGACAATGTAAGATGTGTGGACTCCTGTACCATCATCAGCTACCCTGGTAACTGCATGAAAGGAGTCCACCAGGTGTAGGGGCCATGCTCTGGCCCTAACAAGTCCAACCCGGGTGGCATCAAAGGACCAGAGCCCAACAATGTCTCTGTGAATGACGTCCTTGATGATGTGCCCCATAGCCGTGCAGAACAGTCCAGTCAGGTGTGTAGGACTATAGTCCCACTCGTGCATTGTGGTGCCACCTGTGTGGAGTGTGATAAATGTTGCTGTGTGCCATTCAGGGGCCACAATGTCTGATACAATGCTATTACTGAATATGGTGGCCTAGTGGGGAGACATATCGTTTAGAGGTTTGTGGACATCACAGCCCGGGACTTTGGAAGGTGACATGGGGCTAGTGTCCCAGGACATATAGAGTGCAGGTTAGTACTGTGTAGGTGTGACCGCAGGGACACTGCAATGTTCCTGCATGGATTGTGGCCCTGTAGTGAGTGAGAGGGTGTAATGTTAGCATTGAATCCATCCCCAGCATGTTGCCAACATCACCTGGATCTGTAATGTTCCTGAGTAACTGTTGTATGTGAGAGCAGATGTGGGTATTGCCATTGACTACTGACATCCCACCATAATGCCTTGTGGTACACCCTGGAATGTGTCGCAGTAATGTTTACGTAGCTAGTCTTGGAGTATGTGATGAGGGATCCCGTGGTGCTACCGAGGCTGACCAGTGAGCTACCCCACCCATGGGATTGTACACCACTGTACAACAGCCTCCACCTGTCATTGTACATTATGTCCATGGAACTTGACCACCAGAGTGGCGTCTGTTATCTGGTGTGTACCATCATGGCTCTGTGTGGAATAGCATGATCCATGCAAGTCGTGTATGTGCTAATGAAGTGCACTGGGGTATGTTTCAGCATTTGTATGTGCATTGTCCATCTGCATGGGTGTCATGCCGTTAACAACCGCTGTCATAAGACGTCTGTAGTAGGTGTTGTAGTACTCATGTACTGTGTATGCCATGAAGGGTGTGGTGCCGGGATGTGGCTAGCAAGGTTGATTAGCATATGTTCGGAATCCACCAATGAGGGGATACCCCCAGGTGTGGAACACCAGTCACATGTTGGTAGTGTTCATGTCAAAGTTAATGTTGGTCTTGGAGGTGGTGTGTATGGGTTGATCCAGCCGAGTGGAGGTTATGACTCATGGATGTGTCGGTACATGAGTGGCTCTCCCAGTTAAGTGTGGGGTAGTGTCAGTCACACATCAGTAGTAGCTGTCTGAGTCCTACTGTCCAGTACACCAACAAATGAGGTCTAGTAACCGTGGGGTATGTTGTTGAATCTGTAGCTTGTTACAATGTGCATAGCGGTTCCGGACACAGTTAGTTGCACATGGAGCACCTCTGATGCATTGTGCTAAGTAACTAGCCAGGATGTGTGTACAACATAGTGGGATATGGGAACACCTCAGCTGTGGGTGTGCTGGTCCAGGTATGTGCTTGAAAGGTATGGTCTGTCTATAACCTGTCATTGCAGGTGTGTTCTGCAGAGCCTAGAGGCAGGTCCCAGTCACTGCAGAGATATTGGAGTGGTGCATTATAAGGTGTGCCTTGCCTGCGTGCGTCACAGAGGAAGATGCAAGCATTGTGTCACATGACCTCATGTCTTGCTTGCCAGTTCCCATTCTGCCAGTGACTGTTATTAGAAACTGTGCAAGACAGGCAGTATAGAAGCAGCAAGAGCCTTACATGTGATCTGTACTCCCAGGGCACAGGATATGTGAGTTATGTGTGTACAACAGCTGTTGTACCATAAGCAAGCTGGAAATTTTAGGACAGCCAGTGTACCTGTGGGAAATGGTGTGGAATGGGTGCTATATTAATCAGTAGCTCATGACATGCTCACAAGTTCTGAACAAGTGCCTAGCATGACCATACAATACAGATAGGGTGTTGGATAATATCAACCCACAAGTGGTGATGACAGTTATAATGGATGGCACCGCACTATAACCCTGCTGAGTATGGTGTGCATGTCCATGAACCATTATCACTGTAGCAGTACAGATGTACAAGACAGTACAGATGTTTGATTACAAATACCTTTGTATGTCACAGGAGTGTTCTACCAGTAACCTGTTGACAGACTCACAACTACAAAAGGTGCCAGAGTGACATGTGCATATCACACCAGTGCCAGCTACAGTAGAACAGGGTTAATGTGTTGTACACCACCCTCATTGTAGCCCATACCACACAGACAAATGTTAGGCATCTGTGTATGTAAGGATGTGAATGGCCATGACCTATGAGGAATAGCTGTATCAGTGTTGTGAACAACATACAAAATGGGCTGTGTGGGTGAGGTGTGTGACATATGTGCACATTCTGATGGATGATATCAGCATTGTCACCGCTAGGTGAACATCCCTGTACCCATTAACTACCACCTAGGCTGTTGTCAACATTATGGACACTGTGTAAGGGATGGTGCTGTGCAGTACACCTCCCTGACTTGGTGATGTCTCCAGGCCCTTTAGGTAGTCATACGAGGTACCCATGTCATGACAGGGTGCCATCCATGAGCACGGAGATCATTGGACAGGCATATACAGCACTGGGGTGATCAATATTGGATCACATATCACCTTTAAGGGGTAATGGCCATGCGTGGATGGGCGATACCAGCCTTCACAATCCTCACCTCCACTATGCAGCATGCTGTCTACCTTGCATAAAGACATCTGCTACACCATGATGATGGACATGCTACATGTCCATATCCTGATCTGTAAGACATACGTCATGGACATCCACCGTCCTAAAACTAGGATCGCCACATGCTGGACAGATCCCTGTGCCATACATGTGACATACTCCCGCCAAACCATGCAACCCTGTCCATCAAAGCTGCACATGTCATCCCAGTCATACATGGTGTGATGGCCGCATGGTAGATGAAGTATCAACTGTCTGGATCAGTAATGTGGTACTGATGCACCTCACGGTGGCATAATGGCTGTCTGTTACAGCTAGGAAAACTTGCCCGTATATGCTATGGTTGATAACCATCCCTGAGAATGATGTCTGACTAGCCATTGTCCCATGTCTATCACATGTGCAACAGAGGCGATCCGTGGCAGGATGTTGAACAGCTGTACAGTGCTGTGTAGATGTATATGGCAAAACACATGCATGTACAGGTTTCCATGTGTATGTGTGTATTGTCACTGCTCAAGTCCATTAAGGCTGTGTCTGTGCTGATATGTGACATATACACAGCGTCAAGGTCAACAGCATTACCATGGACACATCCAGGCATGTGCAGATAGGTAAGAACACCAGTGCAGGCAAATAGACATGCCCACATCAAGACAGCATTCACATGGAGTATGAACACTGTAATGAGGAGACACACATATATGGTGATGATATCCGATGCATAACGGGTGTTACATGTGTGTGACACAAACACGTCAGTCATGTCAGTGTCATGATGATTTGCAAAGATAACTGTGCAGATGTACTAGATGTCATAGAAATCTATGTGCAGCAGTATCTCTGTACATCTCTGAAACTGTGACCTGTCACCATCATTATGTCTTACAGGTAATGCCTCGTACACACCTGCCAGTGTACAGCAGCCAGGAGGATGATGTCCTCATCCTTTACCTCCATGAGAACTATGAGGTGTTGTTCAGCCATGTGCCACAGCATGCCCAGCAGTGGAACGACCTGTGGCAGGATCTTCGCAGGAGGGTGAACGATGTGGGTGGCCATAACTGCACCTACCAACAGGTGCGCAGACACTGCACCAACTTGATACGACATGCAAAACAGCATGCCACTGCAATCACCAGGGAACAAGGTGGAACAGGTGGTGGGCCACCAACCCAGCCCCCACTCACACACACCGAGGAGCTACTGGCCAGTCTTGGGACACCCTCAGAACAGCATCCACAAACAGTAGCTGCCATCGTGGAGGTGGGTGTCTCCCAACCAATGAGCCTGGAGTTGCCTGGTAAGTCAGTACTGCACATATGGATATTATATCCCATTTAGTTGCATATGTCACTGTACATTATGTAAAGTAACAACATATTCAAGGTATGTGGACATACATGCTGCATACTACAGTATGCTACCCTGTGTATGCACACATGTGCATACTATATGCTATTATACAGGCGAATGTGTTAACATGCACAGTGCACCCTGTGGCTGTCATACAGTCGTGGATAATGTTCATAATGCTGTGTCACCCCTATACAGGTACCTCTGGCGTGCCACACAGACATGAGTCCGTTGCAGGTGAGACTGTCATCAGTATCAGGCATGTTAAAGTATAGATCTATTTGCCATGTGGCCAGTTAACACTTGCAAACTTGATGTTCATTCCAGTCATGATATACAGGTCGCATCATCCATCATTCACACAGGCCACCCATGTGCAATATATACAAATGAAATGACACACCGACTTGAAACCACAGTATTTGTCATTGCTACATGTGTGGTCAGCTGTGCATACACCAGTGGAGGTGTTCTACAATGGAGGCATATGTAGTATGCATTGGAACAACATGTGTGGTACGCAAACAGTACCACACAGTGAGCTGTGATATGGGCAGCCCACAGGTGTCACCATTGTGTTATATGCCACTGCATTGGGTGCACACATTGTGATGTGCCATCTGACATGTCCCAGACATGTAGTGTTCTGGCTGCAATATTGTCACACTATGCCATGACCCATACCCCACATACCAAACATACAACCCGTTGTCTGCATAGCCCTGTGGATGGTGACATATCTGACATCTATGGGTGCATGTCATATGGGACAACACAGACATGTGAAATAGATGGCCATCACACACATTTGGCCAACACATGTGCACACATGGCCATGGGGGATGGCCAGAGACACGTAGCCGCATAGTAGATGGGATGTGTATACACCCTGTTGCACATTGTCCACGCATGGTCCAATTATAGCCTTAGTTGACTGATTATACAGTTGATGTGGTACACTGGACATCCTAAAAGCCTGTGCACAGCTAGTGGAGGTGTCGCTGAAGTCTACCATATAAGATCTGTTGAACATCACGACTGTGTCATAGCATGACAGTAGTCACCTGTACAGCTTCCACAGACATTGACACCACATCAGGCCACAGATACTGTACATTTCCCTTGCTGCTGTAGGACATTACCATTAGCTGTGCACCTCGTGTGTGTGGTACATAAATGTCATGTGGGAAATGGTGAACTGACATGTCCGCTATGTGTGGACATGGTTGCCAGGCAGCTAAGACCCTGTAGTTGTTGTGCAGGGGTGTCATCTGTAGGTCCTCCAGTGAACTGTCACTTGACACAGCATGGTTTGGTGTGTATACACCTCAGCATTGTGGGTCACAACCCACAGTTATGTCATGGGTATGCATGTAGTTATGGCTATGCAATGTGTACATATTATGCATTGTACAGCAATATAGATGCCTCATGATGCCATGCAATGGCACAGTGTCTGTACTTCACACTGTATAGCAATGTAGAAGGCTCACACTACCCTTCCATGCTCATGCACATTTGCTAAACATGCATTCTATCTGTAGGGCATACAGACAACACCGCAATGTGATGCCCATTATGATGCTGTACATGTGTCAGGACACCATTGTGTCAGACATGTATGCATGTTAATGCACACGTCAGCAGATTACATGTCAAGGTTACGTCAGTCATGTGTACTGTTATCCTGTTCTGGTCCATATGGTGTATCACGGGGATGCATGCATACTACCATGATTGTGTGAACTGCATGGCTACTGATATGACACCTGCTTGCTGTAGTGTGCACCCCAGGTAGGCATGCTTACTAACACTATTAATGTCTGAGCTGCATGCCCTCTGCTGTACCACAGGCATGCTGCATGCCATCTGTCAAATCACATGCATGGTGTGTCTGTGTGTGTCTGTGTGTGAGTGTGTGTGTGTGTGTGTGTGTGTGTGTGTGTGTGTGTGTGTGTGTGTGTGTGTGTGTGTGCCTGTGTGTGTGTCTATTGTAATTTAGAGTATTTCTTTGCATTCACAGGTGATGTAGGTGCGTTACCCTCCTGCGGTCCATCTGATGTTAGTGTCCCCACAGATACTAGCAGTGATGAACATATGCATGAGGTACAGGCAGGGTTGTCAGGAGCTGAATCTGTGCCAATGGTTGCCATCCCAGCTATGTCCCCCTCTTCCCCGCATACAGTTCTGCTGCCAATACATACTGCATCACCAGTGGCCATAGAGGAAGGACAGTCAGCGTCTGTTAGCATGGAACATGAACGTGTGGTGGCTACAGAAGGTGTGTCTACACACCATGGTGTCAGTGTAATGACTGCAGATGTGCCACACAGGCATGTGGCCGGTGCTGCTCGTAGGCGGACCTCTGGCAGACATGCACCTGCAGGACAGAGCGCAACAGCTGGTATCATCAGACGCATGTTCCAGACTGTAATGGCGGCACAGGCAGGTGCTGAATGGCAGAACAGAGAAGGGCAGAGGCTGCAGAGGGCTGCTATCTGTACCTTAAATGACAACATCCAGGCATTGGCAAATGCTGAACAGCAGATTGCTGATGTTCTGGACAGGCGATTGGGTGACATGGTCAGAATCCTTGACCGTGGCATGGCAATCCAGGAGCGTGAGCTGTCTGTGCTGGAACATCTGGTAGGAGTGAGACGTAGGCCACATGGATGTAGGCCACCTACACCACCTAGTGCAGGTCAACGTGAGCATGCCAGCTCACATGCCCGCTCCCATAGTGCCGGTAGCAGTAGCAGTGCAGCTGGTGCTGCGCTGTTCACACCAGGGCACAGCAGGCCATGTGGACATGGCCCTGGACGTTCCCAATGGGGACACGGTTCCAGTGGACATGTGTTGTCGGACAGTAGCCAATCTGTACCTCCGCCTGGTAGTGCCCGTGCAACCCCTGGCAGGCACAGGTCACGTGGCCGTGTCCGGACACTGGTCTGTACAATCTGGAGCTGTCAATAATACCCCGTGTAGGCTTCACAAAAGGCAGAACTGTGTGCACACATACACACACACAGCAAAGACATCTGTAGGGCACCACAACACCCACATGCATACTGAACAGACATGTCCAATCATATCACTGGCCCTTACCCACACACATGATGTCATCCATTGGTGCAGCCTATGCCCCTGGCAAACATTATCACCCTGTGCATATGATGACGCCTGTGCCACATCCCTGTCATCCACACCATTGGTGCAGGGACATGCTCAAATGGTCTGATGCACAGGGTGAACAGAATAGTGAGAAGTGTATATTACATTAGTTGTGTAAGAATAGTGTGAGAAGTGTATATTACATTAGTTGTGTGAGAATAGTGAGAGACATGTATATTACATTAGTTGTGCACTGTTGACACGCACCAGACATACCATGTAGTACAGGTTTAGCATGCATTGTTATATGTTCACAGTATGTGTCTCGGTAACAACAGTAACAGCATGTTGGTAATGATGCCCTGGTTCCCTCCTTATGGTCTACTTGCATGTATCTACAGGTAGAACTGTTTGCAGTCTCCCATGTGTAACTGTGGAGTACTCACAGGCACATATGGCAATATCAGCATGCTATACATAGCCTCAGCCTGACTGTTTGAAAGTCTAACATACCACAGATGTCCACACATATACTGATCCAGAAGCATGTGGGCAGATTAATAGGCTACAGTGGCTAGAGACGTGACATCCATACCAGGTCACATCACAGGTATGTTGAAATGGTGCAGGGGTTGTACACAGCAGTCTGGCCAATGATAATGTTAGAGGCCACTTGATAGCATGAGGCCTCACTGTGTAGCAGTAATTCCATGTCACATTACAGGAACATGCTCACACTCACGGGGTCAACAACACTATAACACACACCCCATAGTGTTGAGGTGAGGACCCTTGCCTATGTGGTTATCACCCTCACAGCACTGTGCACCCACATGACACGACACAGAGAAAGAACATGTACAGGTAGCCAGTGCGGCTGAGACCGATGGCATCAACAGGGTAGTGGACTGCATCACCATGAGGGGTTAGGGATCCTGTGTGTTCTGTATGGTAGCATACACCCTCACTCCATGCACCAGACAGCCATACATACCTACACACACACACACACACACACACACACACACACACACACACACACAGACACACACACACACACACACTGTGCAGACCACAAATGTTGTACACATATGGATAGCTGATGTGTGTGATACACACACCACACCTGCCTACGTCATGCTTTCCACACTGCAGTATGTATAGATCTCTACAACAGTGTACAGGGGTGTGTAACAACTGGGATCTATTCCCCACCATATGTGGCATATATGGTCACACAATCAAACACACATGGCAGTACTGTGAATGATACGCCTGCTATATGATGAGACGTCTGACAGACATGCAGCAGTATTGGCTGCATTATGTGTACCAACACTACCTTCAGCAATTGTGCTGCTATATGCACACGGGAGGATGTAAGTGTTACAGGTGTCAAGTGACATACTGTCGGTAACACCTGACAGCTGTGTAAGTTTTATATCTCCACCATCAAGTAACGGTAACATAGCATACTGTTTGCACATGTAATGGTAGGATGGTGTGTGACACACCTGTGAGCATACCTGGCAAACATCCATCTACACAGGTGGATCACCACTTTATGTACAGACATCCATCCATACCTGCTGTACATTCTACCATACTGTCAGTATGTCACCATATACAGGTATCAATGACGGGGCTGCATTGCAACTGCATGTTGTAGTTAGGCACAGATGAGTTACTTACATCAGCTACTGCACATGCATGGTAGCTACATGCACACTACAGATTGTACATGTGTGTTGGTCCTACATACCTGTCATGTAGCCATGTTTGTTTGCATTGCAATTGGTGGATATGTGTGTTGACATACATAACACATGGACTGTTGTATGATATGATGGGTGTCATGGGTAACTAGTACAGAGGGAAAGTGTCCTCGGTAAACATTGCTACCTCATGTACTGTTAGCATTCAACAGCCATGGACCCACCTTCCATTTGCGTGCGTATGATTGCTGTAGACACTTGTCTGCACGGAGGACAGCAAAAGCTATGCTATGTACATATGTGTTGTGTGTGTGGTCCATGCACATATCCACTTCAATTACATGTATGACATAGCCAAACATGTGTGTTCATTGGTGTACAGCGACAGTCATCTGTCACAGCTGTGTAAGACCCAGGCCCCCTGGTATGTGTAGAGCCGACCTGGTTATGTACAGAGGTATCATTGCAATGCATATCACATGATGGAACCCTGTTGGTATATGTGTATTCTGCACAGTTGCTGTAGACCTATGTGCAGTCCACTGGTCATGAGTCACACAGTGTTGTGTTAATGTATGGCTGTGTATTGCTGGTCCAATGACATGGTGATGTCTGAGGGCTACATTGTAGATTGTGGTGTGTACCTCTGTGATCTGCACCTGAGACATCTGTGATAGCTCCTGAGTGTGTACTGGTCAATACATGTGAGTGGCCTTCATGTACGTGTGGACAGTAATACCATACTGTGCCCTTCCGTGTTTGGAATCCGTATGCATGCAAGGCGGCCCTTTGCAACTGCTAAGTGTGTGAGCATGCCCAGTACACCGTTGTGTAGATGGACACACAGTACATTCCAAACTGCGCCCTTCCATGTTTAGAATCCGTGTGCATGCATGGTGGCCCTTTGCAACTGCTAAGTGTGTGAACATGCCCAGTACGCCGTTGTGTAGATGGACACACAGCACATTCCAAACTGTGCCCTATCATGTTTAGAATCTGTGTGCATGCAAGGCGGCCCTTTGCAACTGCTAAGTGTGTGAGCATGCCCAGTATGCCGTTGTGTAGATGGACACACAGTACATTCCAAACTGCACCCTTCCGTGTTTAGAATCCATGTGCATGCAAGACGGCCCTTTGCAACTGCCAAGTGTGTGAGCATACCCAGTACACCATTGTGTAGATGGACACACAGTACATTCCAAACAGACATGTGATACTGTGCGTGTGGGCATGGCCATTGACATCCTGTATAGCAATGGTGGTCATCCAGGCAACAGATGTCCATTTTGAATGTCACGATGAATGCCTACATTTAACACACTGGTTGCTGTCTTGAAGGGTGTACTGTCTGTGGCACGTCCAGTATCTATGTAGTGTTCTTGTAGTGCTCCGTAGATATTTAGTTGCCCCAATCACACCACTGCCGTGTGTTTGTCTACGTCTACCTTGGGACAGTAATATGCTTTCAGACTGCTCACTCTCTATACATTCCCTATCGGCGTCCTTGCCTTTGCGGATGATGTCACCCACCTAGAAGTATGCCTCTGGGAGTGTTGTGTTTAGTAATCTCGGTAGCGCATTCTGAAAATGCGTAATGCTGTAGTGTGATAAGGTAGTTAGGTGTATGTTCAACTCCCAGCCCTGCCAAGTGTGTGTGTGTGTGTGTGTGTGTGTGTGTGTGTGTGTGTGTGTGTGTGTGTCTGTGTTTCCAGCTGCCTGGGGACACAGTAATGCTTTTAGATGCCTCACACCACATACATTCCCTATCGGCGTCTTTGCCTTTGCGGATGATGTCACCCACCTAGAAGTATGCCTCTGGGAGTGCTGTGTTCAGTAATCTTGGTAGCGTGTTCTGTAAATGCGTAATGCTGTAGTGTGATATGGTAGTTAGGTCTGTGTTCTAATCCCAATCCTGCCACGTGTGTGCTGTAGTGATCCTGGGTTATGGTTGTGTAGTGACCAGGTATTACAAGGGACATTGAAAACAATGATAGTACAGCACCTTTAAACGGTTGTGTGCACATCTCAGCAACAGTCAGCAGTGGTTATTACTTTGGAGGATGAGTATGGCTCATATGGCTCATATAACTATGTATTAAATGACAATACTATGCAAGTCAGGTTAACATTACTGACTCCCGTTTATCCACAGGTTGTGATACAGATCCCAAGAATGTATGTGTATACATTGCCAGGTGCAGGACTGGAATATTGTTGAATGCATGGCCAGAAATGGCGATCTGTACATCCTGGCAGGTACAGTCTGTGACTGTCCCAGAACCTCCTGTATATTTCTGACACATGCTGAAACTGTGTACATGCAGACACACACATAAAACAAACAGATAGGGATAACACATACACACACACATTGCATCAACATTGGGCCATGCAAAAACTGTTGTCCCTTACACACACACAAATACATACATGCTAATTGGATGGCTTAATGACAGGCTCTGGAAAAGAAACAACATACCCTGTGCATATGATGCCACCTGTGCCACCTCTTGTAATGTGTAACATTGATGCAGGAACAGACTAAAATGGTGCTGATGCACAGGGTGGCTTCATAGCACTGTAATAATGTTAAAATGTTAACACAAAGTGTGATTTCCTTCTAGGTGTATGTAAGCAGGCATGATGCTTTACAGCTATGATCCTCAGTGTAGTATAATGTACAGCACTGTTAATTCTGAAGATTTATTATCCATCCATGTGCCATTTGACTGACATGTGTAGTATTGGCAGCATGTGTTTCAGAGTGTGCAGTATGTGTGGGATGTGTGTAGTACAGATTTTCATGTATTTATTTGTGAACATGGTGAAGGTGCACTGTCTGCATGTACATGTATAGTGGACACATTGGAATGGTGGCATGCCCTGTATTACACACTGTGAACACGTCATAGTTTCTATTGGTAGCCAGTATGCGTTATAATACACATATTGTTGTACTTGTCTACACATGTGTTATTGATATGGTTTTACACTGTGCTGTGGGTGATACTGTTACTATCTGTGACTGTTTTGAATTATGGTAGTAGACACAACCTCAACAGCCTGAATAACCAATTGTTATATGATATCTTCACAACTGACCCACACATGTAGGATACACAGTAGCATGTGGCTCCTTCATGTACTATAATATACCAGTAAGCACTGGTATTGGCCACCACACATTGCTGGGACCATTACTGTTTGACATATAGCCATGTCAGTTACAAGCAAAGACAATAAGGATATTCCTGTCCACATCTGGAAATTCATACTGTGGCCTACAATGCATTCTGCACATGACACAGTTATTCTACACAAGGGTATCATACAGACAGATACGTGTTATCCAACCCATGCTGTAAACCTATAAGGCTAAAAAGAGTTAGTTATCCACATTTACTACACATACTATACCAACAGTAACACATAGGTATTAGACCCCAATATGTATAATGGGTAACAATATGTACATATAGATAAGTGCTATGTCATTTGTCATTTGATATTTGCATTTACAATGGTATTTTGAAGTACATCACTGTATCACATAAGCAATGAGAGGTCTGCATGCATATCCACCAAGGTGGTTGTACAACTATGATGAATATCCATTATTGACAGACTTTGCTGTGTTTGAACTGTTCTGCAGTAAAACACATACATGAACAGTCACTCACACTATGTATATAAACTGTCATGTGTGTGTATGTGTATGACACAGATGACCTAGGCCACAGACAATTCTGGTACATGTAGTTGACAAGTGCTTTAATGCTCCATCAGATGTGTCCAGGCACCAGAACTGTGACTTGAGCAACACAAACACATGCTAGATTACAGTTTCTGTTTCTGCGTGTGCCTCATTATGGCATGCCTGCTCATGTGTGTGTATGTGTACATTTCTGATGTGTGTCATCAGCCACAGTTGAACTGCACATCCAGCATCCCCCACTAGGTGACCATGAGTGTTGTCCCCATTGCCAAATGTTTTGTACAGCTGCGTCAGACGCCACATATAGGAAGCATTGCAGCTTCCAGGGCATCCAGCACACACATTCAGTATTATGGGCTGGCCATCACACACAAACTGCCACTTCATGGAGGGGAAGCCCTTGTGGTTGATGTAGGCCTTACCACACTCACTGGCTGGTGCTTTGATGCATATGTGAGTGCAGTGTATTGCACCCAGTACTCAGGGTATTCCACTATTGTGTTGAAAAGACACATATTGCTGCCCAATACCTCACAGGAATTGGGGATATATACATGATCACTGACATGTGCTGACATGGCATTCATGAAATGGTGCAGTACTCTGAATGCTGGTGTTTGTGAAATCCACATCATATCACCAGATGATCTCTG
This sequence comes from Protopterus annectens, assembly GCF_019279795.1. Lineage (NCBI taxonomy): Eukaryota > Metazoa > Chordata > Ceratodontiformes > Protopteridae > Protopterus > Protopterus annectens. The sequence continues at coordinate 200,847,499 of NC_056742.1, forward strand.
GAAGGTACCTGTTGCTTGTATCCTTAGGGCAACACATACCTTGGTTTCCACTGGGATGGGTTTCCCTCTGTTGGTTCTGTGTGTGAGACATGGCCTGCACAGCTCCACAATCTTCTGCAGGAGGTCTCTGTCCACTCTATAGTGCTCTACTATCTCCAGCTCATGTAGCCCCAGGTAGGTTACCCTGTGCCTGCACACTCTTCTCCATCTACTCACTGTGTGTTGCTGAGCAGCATTCACATTTATTTTTTTTATTTATTTATTTTACATTTGTTGACAGGCTTATACATTGGCACAACCCTCCGCATGTTGCATATGTTGACGTATAATAGCAATGGCAGCCCCTAACATTATGTTGTCTCAGTTAAGCTTTTTCAGTTTTCACTTCTCTTAGTATACTACAGTGTTGCAGTGTGTCTGAAAAAAACATGATGGAATGCTGTCTGTAGAGTTGTAAGTGCTGTGCTGTGCTGGTCTACTGTACTGGCTGTGTAATATGCTCATTCTGATTGTTTTCACCTGCTAGCTGTGGTAGTTCTCCTTGGTTAACTTACTGCTATTTGTTTACCTCCCTTTTCACTGTTTCCACAGTGAGCAGTGCTGTGCATAGGAGCACAGTAAAGTGCACATCCGCTTCCACGTGCACACACAGGCTTATACATGCGTACAAATACACTGGCTTACACAACATTACACGGGCTTCAACAATCTTACACTTGTTCTTCAACGCGCACGCACATGAGCAGACACACGTGCACACATGCTTACTCGGGCTTACAGGCGTGCACAGGTGCAAACACACTGTAAGCAGGTTTGCAAGAAACTTCAGTGATATCCATGGCGTACACCGTCAGTTTCCTGACTTTACCTAGGATAAATCATAACACGCCTCTTCCACTGATGAGTAACTGACAGCAAACATGTGACACACTGCTCCAATAAGATTACAGCGTTTTATACATACACACTCATGATGTCACCTATCTTCTACGCTGATAGTCCCCTTAACCTACTCTTACATTGTAGAGGCTTGGCCCATATGGCATGACAAATTGTGATTCACTATCCTCAGCCTCAATTACATAGTATTGCCTACTAATGCTTGGTTACATCTCTGAAAGTGCGCTTCCACACATAGCAACCACTACTCAGTAGCCATGTTGTCTTCAGCTTGCCATTCACCTGCATGGCGAACTAACTTTTAACTAACATTACAATTTGTATGTATATTTTACATATTTTTCTTGTTTTGTAAGCGCAGCACGTATTCGCGCCGCTGCACTACACTTAAACACCGGAGATCTGGGGAGGACAACTACAGTTTTATTAATTTCCAATGGAAAAACATGCCACTGGCCTTATATTTGGCCATTGCATGCTTCTTCAACTAAATTCATCCTTTTTTTGCAGCTGACATTGCTCTGTTTAGCTACTTGCAGAACGATACTCGGTTAACATCTGGGTACATTTCTGCACATAACTCTACTCTTGCACGGACAGCTTACTGTTTCATGTATCGCAAATTTTAAATCATTTGCATAGCTTTCACCTCCAAATGGGGTAATTTGCATATCCTAACATTGTCCGTGCAACGTTCGTTTTAGGGGCTGTCTTAAATGCCCCTACAGGATATTGTTGAATAGCTCGGCAGACATCTTGCCTTGCTCTACTCTTACACTACTTGTGCATGCCAGCCAAGGCTTTGTGAATCCTGGCCTAAGCTTTTCTGTGTGCTAATAAGTCTATTTGTGGATTATGCATGGCTGTAGGTATGTTTTGACCTGCTACATCTGACATTTCTACAGAGCAGCTCCCACTTTCATCATTTGTAGAGGTGACAGCCCTATAGGAACTATATATACAGCTGTGACATTTGACAAGTCAACACATACCTGCGGTCAATACTAAACTGACTACTTCAGCACTTTTCATACCTTCAGATTTTTCTTGTAGTAGTATAGTTGATAATACTGTTTCCTATAACATGTATCTGTTTCTGATACAAGATATATCATTTTATTACATCACTACACACAATATATGAAGAAATCACAGGCCAGATAACATTGCATTCCTTTTGTAGGACACACCCGCCCAGAGTGTTGTGTTCCTCACAAAAGCCAACAGGTGCTAATCAAAACATATTCTGCTATCATCTACCTTATGTGTTCACCGGTATTTGCACTTTCCGTCAGTGGCAGAACTCACATGCGAGTGTGGGAGACTGAACACTGTATCGGGGACACTGCATAACATCCTGAGGGACACATTTATTTTGTTTCTATTAGCCTTCCACATTGACTATCACAGGGCATAAGTATTCATCACATTTATCGAGGTACATGCTTTTGACTTATACATGTTTTGCCATTTGTCATCACGTCTTTCTTCACACCTGTCCACCTAATCTCACTAGTTCTATACATTTATTTAGGACAGGGTTACCTTCATACCTCTCAACTGTACACATTTTGGGTAAATGTCCGGAACTTATAATTTTGTTCCTTTTTTTCATAATATTGTGCCTTTCTGGTAATTTTGTGGCAAGTCATTAGGGACTGTGGAGTTAGACAATAATGACAGACATTAGTAGTTTATAATTAATAACCCTCAAAACATTCATACTAATGAATGATCCATTATTCTATCAACGTTCTAACTTTGTAAGAGGAATATTTCAAATATTCCCTATTTGTACTTATTTTAAAATGCCTTTGTCCAGATGTCTTATTCTGAAAGGCTGAGAGGTATGGTTACCATCTTAGTCGTATGCATGTACGTCCATGATAATTGCTTACAAGACACTGATATAAGTCCCTATGCCTTCCCCCAATGGTTTACACAATATCTAGTAGATGGGTTCTTCATTTTTGGAAGATATAGGCGTGTGCTATACCCACATAGGAATATTAATCACGCCCATGGGGCGTACCTAATAAATCTGTGCCAACCAACACCTAGGCACCTAGGCCCATTATTGCATACCCATGATTCCCATACCTGACACCCCTCCACAGTAGTCATAAAACATATTTATTGTGAGCGATAATAAAGTATGAAGACACTTCTAAGCACTATCCACTCTCCGCGTATCGGGACATATGTCATACATTCTGTCAACCCATGTGTTATTACACTTGCACAAGCTACTGTTGCATGTACAGCTATATTGTAGTTGCGAATGACACTTCTTTGCAGCAATCATTACAGGACGGTGCCTGTATAGATTCACAATTTTTGGGGTCCTACAAAGGACACCTATATCCATGTTTAAAGAGTAGAACTTGCAGATCTTGCACACTGGTACTTTCCGGGCAATGTTTTGGAAAGCAGCAGTGTATTTACCTTTATTGCATGTCTGTATGTCTATCCATAATAGCTATGAAATAACCTATTTATGTACATGTGTTATATCTACAAGGACATATGTTTATATGTTTGTTATGTAGATATCAATTAATGTTGTATGTGTTTGTATATATATATATATATATATATATATATATATATATATATATATATATATATAGATAGATATGTCTCTACATTCTTTATTTCATATATTTATTTAGTTTAAGTCTGTGGATATATATCTATACACTAATGTATATCCATATATAGAAATAACATGTAGAAAACAGCATTCATTTGCTATGCTGTGAGCGGATTACACACGCGCAGGCGCACTTGCATATCCTTATTGTGGGTTACATATGTTTACTAAGTCTGACCATGTTCAAATGTCAGACAAAGCACATGGACAGAGTTTGTCCATTTTATACATTTTACCTGTGTTTACAGACACAGGTGTTTGGGCACCTGTCAGCAGCTTATTATGTTGGCAATACATAATATGGGTGAGGGTGATTACACTACATAATCCACGGTGAGTGGTGTTCCCATTCACATTTGACTATTTCCTGTATTCATTCATACAAGGATTATTATTTTGGACATGAATTAACTACAGGTATGCAGTAGTACAGTAAACAAATGTGAAGGTTTGTTACTGTAAATATGTACGGACTTCTGTAATACTCGGGGACTACCCCACATCCTTCACAACATTTCATGCTAATGCACATACTATTATTCTGTGAACTTTCGAAGTTTGTGAGAGCAGTATTTACATCTGTCCCTATTTGTCCACCCATCATTTTAGGCTTTGTCCAGATTTTGTTGCTGTAATAGGTTGAGAGGTGTGGTGTCGGTATGTGATTAAGTAGAATATATTCTGTCAATAATTCATGTGGGGAGACCTGCATGGTGGACAGGTGTTCCATCCTGTGTAGTATGTTTTGCATGTCCGTCTAGAAACTGAACAGTACCTTGACTACACATACAACTTTTGTCCAGATGTGTACAGTACTAGACATCATGGCGTGTAAACAACTCTGATGTTTAAACAGGTCACTTATCCCATGCGGGATGTACACACATTTTGCCAAGACATGAATGCGCAGGCATTTGGATTTATGAAACTGTGATGGGATGTTTACAAATGTGGGATACATAGTTTGCAATCCTGACACTGCCTAGGGCGATACTTCCTACTACATATGGGTAATACTCGCTATGTGTAGGTGTACGGCTGCGTAAGGATGGTAGCTGGATTTGGTGGACATTTGGACATGGGTGCGGGTTATGTGCTATACAGGGGATGTTGCGTATTGCATTATGCATGCATGTGTTCTGCATTTGGATGTCCCGGTTCTGCATATACCATCCTATGTGTATGTGCCGGTTACATTACTGTTCATGTGTATAGCACATTTTAATATTCATATGTTTGTGTGATTTTGGTATACAATATGGACTGTCAGGTTTCTTTGCAATTGTTATATGGCCACAACTGCCCAGCTGTGTACTATCACTACCAATGTGGGACTGCTGGTGACCCTGCCCATGGGGCTGGAAGTGTGTATTGGCGGCGCGCTGACATGATGCGCTTTACTTCCACTGGGTATAACTACTTACAGTGCAGTACATTACGGACACACAATTTTAAATATCATTTGTTCCAAGGATGGAAACTCATATTGTGTTGCGTGCATTTCTGTTTGATTCTCAATTTTGTGTGGCTAGGAACTGTCTTGCATGCTTTGCATACGTTTCATTATCCACGGACACTGATAGGTGCGATTACTATTGCAGGCAGACTATAATATTCAGCAGTTTAGGTTGCTCATTGACAGCCGACATTGACACACCTCTGGGCGCAACTTTGAAATGCCCCATGCACTCGCGCATGTTTCCTATGCACGTGGATGTGGTGGCAGCGCACCTTCATTAATATGCATATGGCGCTACTACACCATATATATGCCGCACGGCCAGCACAGGGCTTATGCCGGCCTTGTGCCGAGCTTCATGAATCCCAGGGATAATTCTGGCAGCTGTGGCAGCTACCAGGAATTCACTATTCAAAAAAAAAAAAAAAAAAAAAAAAAACTTGAAATCTGAAGTAGCAATCATTTAGAATGATGGCCAAGCCAGATGTTCTGAAAGAAAATAAACATTTCACTAAGGGAAAGGATAAAAGAAAAGTACTTTTGAGAAATGTCTTATATAGTTTTAATGAAGCTATAGATAAGAAGTTGGTTTCCAGTGAAAATTAGATAAAGCAGATACATGTACATCAACTGGGAAATCTATACAATCCCCAGCTTACTTGCACAAATGTTCCTTGAATTTGTTAACTCAAATGCCCTGGAAAAAAATGTACAAAATCCTACAAGGGGCTCAAATATACTTGACCTAGTTCTCAGCAACATGAGAGACCATTGCACTACTGTAGGACTGTAGGACCCTCATTAGTAAAATCTGATCATAAGCCAGTCAATTTTGAAGTAGAAGCAACTCTAGAACCCATCAGAGGTGAATTCATATTAAAAAAACTTCACCAAAGCCAACTATACCCTCCTAGTGGTTGGTATAAATGATTTCCAAGCCCCAGTCCCCACAGATGATCTTGGCAACTATACCAAAGTATACTCTGATGCCCTGTACCAACACTTATGCAAATGTATAGACTGAGCTGTGCTGGATAGGACCAATGTAAGAGTCTCAAGAAAAAACAAGCCATCCTGGTGGACATCTCGCATAAATAAACTATACAACAAGTGCAAGAAGCTGTTGTCTAAGATTACCAAAGTTAGGTCCCAGCACTGGAAAAGCAACCTCCTTAGCCTAAATAAACAAATAAGACAACTTATAAAATCCTCTAAGGGCAACTTTGAGAAAAATTTGGCAAACACAGTTAAGGAAAACCATATGGCTTTCTTCATCTACATCAGTTGCCTAAAATGTAGGACCCAGACATGTGCTGAACTAGTGACAAATGATATCACAAACATTGACCCTGTAGAAATTGCTAACTTACTAGTGGACAGGTTTGGTGAAAATTTCTCCCCTTTATCCCCTCTAAACATATCACAAACCAGACCTTCAACGGCTCCCCCACCATTTATATTTAAAGAACAGTCATCAAAGCTCTGTCTAAGGCAAAAAAGCATAACCTCTGTGGGTCCCAGTGGCATCCCAGGCTGCATTCTAAACAAACTAAAACAGGAATTAGCAACCTCCTTAGGCATCCTATTTAACCACAGCCTGAATGCAGGATTTGTCCCAGCTGAATGGAAAACTGCAACCGTTATCCCCCTCCACAAGGGCAGCTTAGCAACAAATCTGGGGAATTATAGACCCATAAGCCTGACCAACCTTATCTGCAAGGCCATGGAACGTATCATCATGGGCCTCATAAATAAGGATATAGGTGACCTCCAAACCCTTGATCCAATGCAGTTTGGTTTTGTAAAGGATTGATCATGTCTTTTAAACCTAGTAGACTTTTTTGAAAATGTGACCAAGGCCATAGATGAGGGGAAATCTGTGCATGCAAGTTATCTGGACTTGGTGAAGGTCTTTGAATCATCTGCTCAACCCAGTCCCTAGCCGAACTGCAAAAGGTCAAACAGAATGCCTTTTCTTCTGTTGAAACTTGGCTATCCGATGCCCAGTTAATACTCAATCCAAACAAAACTAAACTCCTCATCTTCCAACCCACCAAGCATACTCAAATCTACTCTCACTTTAACATCACAGCAAAAGACAACACCACTATCCACCCAACAGATCACACCAAATTGCTATGAGCTGAAATAGACAATGATCTCAAATTTGACATTTACATATCTATGACCATAAAAAAAGTCCACAAAAAACTAGGAGCCTTATACACAATTACCTCCATACCATCATGCACCCACTTCAAAACTTTACTAAAAGCACACCTAAAAACATACCGGCTATGCCCTTGCAACTAAAACTCTAATATCACCCACCCCATCCAACCACTACCTTTCTTTCCACTCCACTAACTACCTTGATTATAGCAAGCTCAGATGCTCATAAGCCTAGTACTTAATGTACAGCAGGAACTTCTTATTGTAACATTTGTTAATGTCTGTTATGTACTTCACAGATAAAGATTCTAGTTGTCTACTGATGTACTATGTTCTTCATCTGTAAATATGTTGTAAGTAATTGCTATGTAAATTGTTAACCGCTATGTAATCCAATGCAACTACTGTCTTTTTATTTTAACTGTGGAGCTTTTCTCCCCGGACCTCCGCTGAAAGTGGACCTACGTCCAGTCAGATACTCCCAGTCAACAAATATAAATAAATAAATAAATAAATATACAGAAATAAGCAATTCCTCACCAAAGCAGCTAGGATTTCAGTTGCAAATTCACACCTTATCTCTGCCCTACTTTATGCCTCTCCAATATATACCAACCTAAGGCAAAGCGATCTAAATAAACTCGAGATCTACTACAACAAAATCACCAAGTTCGCCACTGGGGCATCCTACCATAGTCACCACTGTCTCTCACTTGCTGAACTGGGCTGGCTAGAACTCCCTCACCTCCTTCAATTGTATCAACTCTATCTCATCCACAAACTAGTAAACCATCCACTGAAAGTTCCATCCCTCCAAAATCTACTTCAACCCTATCTCACCACCAGACCACTACAATCCAGCAACAAAAATCAATTAGAAGTTACTAGAGCCAAGAACTCTGCTGGAGAAGCATTATTCTCCAGCTCAATAGCTAAATTATGGAATACCCCCTCCCCCACAATAACCTCTGTACCACCATGCACCCACTTCAAAGTTTTACTTAAAGCTCACCTGAAAACATGCTGGCTATGCCCTTGTAACTCTCCTCTCTAACATCTCCCACTCCATCTACCCCCCAACCTCTCTTCCACCCCACTAACTACCTTTATTACAACAAACTCTGATGCTTGTACACCTATCTATTTATTATACTGCATTAATTTCTTACTGTAACAATGTTAATTACTGCTATTTACTTCATAGAATACATGCCATCTTAGATGGTACAGATGCTAGGTGTCTACTGTATGTACTATGTTCTTCATCTGTAACCATGTTTGTAATAATTTTACTTGTGGAGCATTTCTCCCCGAGCCTCAGCTGAAAAAGGACTTGTGTCCAGTTGGAATTTCCCGGTCAACAAATGTAAATAAATAAATAAAATTGAAACAATCTCCTATTCAGGCATTACTGACAAACTCACCCACCTAAATGTCAACCCCTTTGTTGTTAGGTGAGTCACATATTGGCTCACTAACCATATATATGCTATCAAAGGGGGTAACCCCACCTCAACCAGCAGACCTGTCACCAGTGGGGTTCCACAAGAGTCAGTAATGGGCCCCCTTTTGTTTTCACATATGTGCATACAAATATTTCAAGCACAGGCATTAATGCCCTTCTAGCTTGCCAATATACCAAAGCACTGGTTCCCATAATAAGTGTCCAGCCTGTTGTTAAAAATATCTGAACTAGTACTTGCTTTAATGTAATTTGGTAGCCTGTTCCATGCATCAGCTACTCTGTCAGAGTACCAATTAGTACACTTTTCGTTCCTACAGAATATTCTACATAGGTTGTCTGATAATTGTCAAGTACTTTTTGATAACCCCAAACAGTCCCAGAGGTATTTGTCTCTAAATTCCCTACATACCTGAATAAGATCTCCTCTTAGATATCTGTAAGAGACACTGTACAAGTTCAGATATTTTAGTCTTTCATAATAACTTAAATTTTCACACCCATGGATGCTCTTGGTATATTTCTGCTGTACTCGTTCCAGTTTACTCATGTTTGTTTTCTTACAGGGTTGCCATATTGTTATTCCATACTCAAGTTTGGGTCTAATGTAACTAACATACAATGACTTCATCATTTTTTGATTTCTTAGACTTTATAAATCTTTTTATGCAACCTATATTTCTATAACTATCATTAACTGATTGGCTGATATGATTAGAAAAACTCATAGCTGATCTACCTATATACCCAGGTCCTTAAATGAGTCTACAGTTTTAATCACTGTATGTATTAAATACTCACTTTTCAATTTATGTCTCCCAAATGCCATATGCTTAGTTTTTGATGTATTTATCAGCATTTTATTCTCCTGGGCCCAAATGGTCAATTTAGTCAAGTTATTTTGCAGACATGCCTTATGTGTAACACATGTAATCAGTTTACCCAATTTCAGGTCATCTGCATGTACACTGTAGAACACCTCAGAGGAAAAAGTTAGGTCTGAAAGATACACTCTAAACGAGTAAAGGCCTAGGACAGAGCTCTGTGGGACACCCTAATTGTAACCAAGAATTTCACCTGTCCAGTTCCTGTATAATACTTGCCATGTCCTATTTGTAAGCCATGCAGCTATCTGTCTTATCAAGAGTACATCAATATCTAGTTCTGATTTATTGTTTTGTATATAACCCTGTCAAATGCTGAAGTTAAATCTATATAAATTACATTACAGTACACATGTTCATCCATAGCTGTTATATTGTTATAGAACTTCATGTTACAGGTGGTAATTGATCTGTTTTCAACATATGTATGCTGATATATATATGATATACATATGATAAGATACAAGTCACCACAACTAGAATTACAAATTCAGCAGGTAACTGTCTATTTTCAAACTCCATAGGGAAAATATGGAATAACCTCCCCCCACACATTACCTCACTAGACTCCTTTCAACTTTTCAAAAAACAACTTCTATTACATCTTAACAACTTCTGGCTCTGCTCCTGTACCAATCCAGACTAAATGACTTCTTCGCTCTTCAGCCATACCTCCCTACGTAAAAATCACTATCTTTCCCTGCTATTTCAAATGACTAAATTACTGTACTGTTCTAAAAAAAAAAAAAAAAAAAATATGAATATATAGCTTAGGCTATTTGTTTTTTACCTGTTTTTTTCACTGTATTTTCTACTACACTAAAATGTATGCATTGTTGCTTAAATGTTTAACCTTGTTTTAATTGTGGAGCTTTTCTCCCCGGGCCTCCACTGAAAATGGAAATTATCCAGCTGGACTAGCCCGGTCAACAAATGTAAAATAAATAAATAAATAAATATATGGTTTCAAGTTCCAACCTGTCCAGTTCTGACAATAACTTATCCAATTTTACCTTGTCCATTATTTTTCCACAACATGAAAGTGGACTTAATGGTCTGTTTGACTCTGGGTTTGTCCTACTCCCCTTTCCTTTAAAGGTTAGGTATTTACTTTCCAGAAGTCCAGGCCAAAACAAAGGGGCTGTGGCTGAGCAAGTTTGCCTGTAACTGCAAACTTGGCATGATCGTTGACTCCTCAAATGATGTCAGTGTACTCCAGGAAGGGCTTACACAGTGCAATGTTTGGGGCCAAAGCCATGGACTCAAACTAAATGCAAAAAAATGCATCATCACTCCCTTTGGTAAAAGCAATGTCCCTACTAACTATCAAATAAAAAATATATACCTTAAGTATGAACACTGTAGTGAGGAATTTGGGCATACGAGTAGACCGTGACCAAACACTGACCACCATGTGTCTGCTGTAGTAAGAAAGGCATTCTGCACTGAAGATTTGATTAGCAAGGGCATAGCCTCAAGAGCAAAAAAGGTTATAACCCCCTATACTCATCCCTTATCAGGCCCATAATTGAGTATAATACCCCTTTAGTATGCACTGTACCAGGCACCTGCAGCAACTGGAGAGAACCCAGAGATTGTTAACTAAGAAGATCCTGTGTCTTCAGCACATGCCTTACACCAACAGACTGAATTCTTTGTTGCTGTACTCAGTAGCATATAGGAGAGACTTGTACCTGACTTACAGAGCAATCTCTGACCCCAACCTGATGAAGTTGCTGCACGTCTGTAGGTCATATGGGACTAGAATTACCTGCTTCAGTGACCTAAAGCTGGCCTGCAATTTAAATAGGACATGCTGGTGAGAGAAATTCAGCTCACAGAGGTTATCACTTCTCTGAAATAGGCTACAAATTCATGTTAAGCAGAGCATCTCTGTGGCTCTGTTGAAAAGGATCCTGGATGAATGGATGGGAAACTGAAAATTCTTGCCGCTAATAGGCCACATCCTTCTTGCACATGGGCAGTCATTACTAATAATAATCTTAGGCATTGACTAGACTTTTTGTCTTGAAATATAATGGGTGTACTAGGCTAGGCTTGGAATGACTCTCGGGTCAAAAGCCTATTAACCTCCTATGAACCTATGAACTGTACAAGATCTAAAAGCAGAATTACTTCTTTGTGTTAAATCCTCTAGAAAAGATAGTACCAGAGCAGTTAAAGGATTTATGTACCAGGCCATTCCTCAAATAGGTGAGTACGTTTCTTCCCACATATCCTTAAGTGCTATAATACAATCTTTTTTTAATCCATACACATAAATGCTTATATTATTAGGTCCCCCTAGATGTGAATATTGTTGATCCATTTCATGTGTGGGTATATAGTTTACCAAGCAGGCAAGTCTCTTCCCATATATCCTTAGCTACTATAACAGAATTCTCTTTAACCAATACACATAAATGCTTCATCTTATTGAGTCCCCGTATATGATGGTATTGCTGAACCAATTCACATGTGGGCAAGTAGTTTATAACTATATCCTTGGTATTATATTCTTTAACTTTGCATTCAGAAATTGCCTGAACCTATCTCAAAATTGTGCTAGAACAGTGACATGTCCTTTGCTGGATATATCAAATACAAGCTAACATTATCTGCAAATAAGGCTAATTTTTCTTGACTACTATACTACTTATATCATTGAATTTTTTAGTTCTCTATTGTCTTTTCAAATGGTTCTAAATACAAAGCAAATAACAGATAGGAAAAAGACATCCCTGCTTACTTCCTCTGTTTAAATACAGCGTGTTATAGAGGAATCCTTCCCCTTACATATTTCATCAACAGAGCAGAAGTTGTGCATGGCAATTAAAAAAATAATTGAAGTAATGCATTTGGGAGGAGGGCAAAAGTTAAGTGGGACAAGTTGATTTTCCCCATAAGAACAAGGTGGTATAGGATTTCCAGCAGTAGCATAGCTACAAAGAGATAAGAGGGGCAGCTACTCTGGCGCAAAGTGCTGATGGCCATGATCAGCCATTCCCGATTTGTAATGCAATATGACTTTTAAAAGGCAGTATTGCATTTGCAGTCAAACCTGAGCACTGTAGAATGCTCTATGTGTGGTCTAAACTGCAGCAACTGCTTACTACATCGTAGCGAGCAGCTTAAATAAAAAAAAAAGAAATCTCTTTTAACTAAAATCTCAGTGCTGTAACACTCTATGCAGACAGTATAAAAAGGATAGCAACTGTCTGCTAGATTTGCTGGAAGAATTTTTTGTGTAGTGCTCCATGCAGGCAGGGTATAAACACTGTCAGCTAGAAGAATACATTATTATTTTAATAAACCATGTTCAAGGAGCGTCAGGGGCAGAACACAGATATGGGTGAGGGGGTTGTGTGTCTGGCCACCTTAATGGTGTGCCAGTAGAAGGAATGTGTTATTTATTTATTTATTTATTGCTCTTCAGTGGAAGAGCTGGTGGGGGTGGCCTGTAGTAAGCCAAAAGCTACAATGTAATAATTGGCTTAATACAGAAATGTGTTTTTTTTCTTTGCTCTTCACTTGAAGAGCTGAAGGGGTGGCCCGTTGCTTTGTGTTATTGGCAAAGGCTGCAGGCTGAACTAGCTATGTTTCTGAGTACTTGATTTGAAGAGATACTTCATAAATACACAAATAAGACTCTTATACAGAGAACAAACAAAAGATTATAAAACAAATTGAAAAAGGAGGATGATGATGAATCTTGGGGGTGGGATGAGAAATAAAGAGAAAGAAATTAGTATTTTGGATGCTAGTCCTTAAGGAGAACAATAAACATAAAGGCCATTGTATTAAGAAATCAGCAGAAAGCATTCTAAGAACTTAGCCAAAACAGGAATAGAGAAAGGAGATTTTTACCAATAAGGATAACTGTGAATGATGGCATGTAAAATAGGTGAGGGGGAGCAGGAATTTACTGGAGAAAATTATCCAAAGAAACAATGTATTAAGGACAATTAACTACAGAGGGGAAGTTAATTGAGCAGGAGGAGGCAAATCAGAATTTCATGCTGCAATTAGAGACTGCCTTCCTTACCAGGAACTGCTAATATAATATAGGCTAAGAGCAAGGGATGTAGGTTGCTAAACAAAAGACTAACTGTGGTACAGATTTATGTTGAGTCTAGAACAGAAGCATTTATATAAAAGGGATAATTAGTAGGTCATATAAAGCATTGCATAATAACTATAAGATTCAATCAGAGGAGGTTGGAAAATACTGAGAAGAAAAAAATGGAAAGACAATTTACCAAGGAACAATGTGTGTGTTCCCTTAGTGTGCAACAAAGCCCAGAATGTTTAGGATTTTTGCTTGGCAGTGTTTGCATAGATATTTCTATACCCCCCCCCCCCCCCAAGTACACTTCTCAGAATTTTTCCTCAGGTAAATAACAAATGCTGTTAGTGTGACAGGAAGTAAGAATACAACTTGAGCATGTGTTGTTGGAATGTTCTGTCAGTAATGTTGAGGGTACAAATTATTGTAAATAAGAACATGATTCTTTTCAGCTGGGAAATAAGTTCTGAATTGTCTAGACATAGTAGGGCCTTGCTAAGTTTAATGGTACTGACTGCTAAATTACAATTACAAGAAGATGGAAATCAAAATCTAAATCAACTGGAATTGAAGTATTGAATATTGTTAGGAGGTAAAAGAATTTGAAATGGGATCCTTAAAAAAAGGAAAGAACAAATTATGTAGAAGTAAATATCATCTGTGAGAATAATACATATGTAATAATATTCAGGAATAGGAGTCAGACTTAAGGGAAGGACACATGAAATCTAATGATTTATGTAATGTCAGAGTAAATGCTAGTTGTGAAAAAGGAAACGCGTATTCTGCATGAAAAGAGTTGTATGGTTTATATCCTTTTATATTAACATATGTCTGTGACACTGGTTTTACTGTGAATTCATAGAGATGTTGATAAACAGTAAAAATCAAGGTAACATATGAGTCTACTTGCTTTTATGTGACTTCTTGGTGCTTAGTCCCTGAGGTGTGGTGAGGAATTTCACTACACTTTTTGGGTAATAAGGGCCCCTGACCATTACTGGAAGTGGAAAAAACAGGCTGTTAGGTTAGGCATAGAGAGTGCATTGCATGTGATGCTTACCACATAGGTGAGATGGAAGTCTCCTGACTGAGACTTGTCAACCAGGTGAGACCAGAGAAGGGAAACCATACTTGCCAGAGCAAAAAGGGAGCACTCAGAATGACTTTGGACTTGTGCACATTGACCGTCTCAAAAAATGCAGAAATAGATGTAAAAAATGGAGACTCTGGGGCCACTTTTGTGTTAAAGCATCTCAGGACATCCTTCTGAGAGAGGAGTAAGGGAATTGAAATTGCTGCATTTGGTGTTTGCTGGCAATTGAAAGAGATCACAGCAAGACTTCAGACCGTGCCTGAAAGGGTCCGGGCTGCCAATGAGTTGATAGATTACTTGCAGGGCATTAACATGTAGGTATAGGGGACAGAGGATGCAACCTTTTCATCCTAAACAACATTCAAGATAAGTGACTGGGGAGATGAACCTTCATATTTCTTCTTACACCTGGTCTTCCTACCAGGTGTTAGAGACTGGGTGGGATGAATCTGCATGTTTCCTCATACACTTGTATTTCATACCTAGCTATAGATGGGAAGATTCTAAAGATTCTGAAGATTCTAAAGATGAGGGAGACATGAGATATCCAGATGATTCGATGGATAGACCTGATAGCCCCAGCACTCCTAATATATTCTCAACAATTACGACCAATGGGCGAGTGGATGAGAATCCGGAAGAGAACTCGGACAACACCAGTCAGATGACTTCAATATTGGCAGCGCTGTCCGAGAAACTTGACAGACTTAATGCAAGACTCAATGCAGTTGAAAGGAAGGATGCTATCGCAACTAATGCTACTTTGGAACGAAGAGGTTCACCGTTACTTTCTAATGTTGTTGCTTGTTCAAGGAACGACTCCATTCCAGCAGCGCAACCACCTCCCGCCTCTTCTTGGGTAGCTAATAATGACAGATCTAATACCAATTCCATTGTGGGCGTATGCAGTAGCGAATTTCCAGCTTTTCCTGCTGGACCAAGTTCTTCCAGGACCAACGGCCGTTTGGGTGATTCTTTTTTTCAGACACATGGAGAACCTGCTGTTTCGGGTGCCCCTAATCAAGTAAGTCACTCATTTAACACAGCGGCTTGGATGTCTGATACAGGAGCATTTGCTTTTTCAAATTCTGACATTAACAATGCGGGTTCTAGAGATGATTGTAATACTATTACTCTATCAGATAAGTTGAAGTTATTTGATAGTTATGTTTTAAAATTAAAAAAACTACAACTTGAATCCGCATATTTCAAACAATGTATACAGGAGGGCCTTATACCGAAAGGTTTGCGGAATTCATTTGCCCCGTCAGGGTTAATTAATACAGCCCCTTTTTTAGCGATCTAAAAGAATTGTTTCAAACGCAGGGAATTCAATTACTTGAGCTCATAATCAAACATTATGAACAACAAGTGGGTCAATTACTGTTGGACATTGAGTTGCTTGACAAACAACTGAAGGAGGATTTGAATTTTCCTGCGTTTAAAGTTGATTACGATCGGACACTTACCAGCACAGAAGCAATGCTTATTAAATTAAAACAGAATAAAGTTAAGAAGCTTGTCAGAGATAGGCAAGCTTACCAATCAGACACTGCTTACCCGAAACTCCGTTTTTCTGAACAAGGAGTGACAGTAAGTAGTGGTGCAAATTCTTTTAACAATTCTGTTGCAAATCACACTGCTGAGGCCAATATTTATGAGGACTCACCTGACCAAGAGTCCTGTAATAACTCTGACCAAGAGTCCTGTAATAACTCTGATACGGGCCCAAGATGCAGCAACAGAATAAAAAGTTATTATGCAAATAACAACAGGGGTAACAATAATTCCCATAATAACAATAATAATTTTTTAGAACAACACAACCCACGACAACGTACCAACAGGAGACAGAACTGGAAATAAATAGTTCTTCTGGACTGATCCTGACTGGAGGGATTCTAAATGGAACCCAAATTGATGACATTGATGTGGGTATTTGTGCTGTGACAAAAGGTCCTGACATTCTGCTGAATTCAAATGGTGACTTTAAAATTTATAATTTTACGGACTTCCAACTTCAGAAAGAACTGATTGAATTGTTAGCATAGGGGTATACTTTTGTTCCTAGTAGGTTTGGTGATGTATCTAAGGAACTTATAAATTTGAAAAGCTTTGTTAGAAAGTTGAATTTGAAACTATTTTTCAATGAAGAAGCTAATAATTCTAGTTGTTCTCAATCCTTGAAACTCTCTAGTGTTTTTAATCCACCCCTCCACCCGGCACTACTGACATTTGAACAAGCATGTGAGGTGGATTTGAGACACTTATTTAACAATAAGTGTAAGAAGCGTTCAAAATATGAGTTCAATACTACTAAGGCCCAATCAGAAATGTTGCGTAATCTTTGCAACATGTCAGTTAGACTTTTAAAACCTGACAAAGGGGGAGGCCTTGTAATATTGGAAGATAAAATCTATAAAGAAAAAATGCTTACTATTTTAGAATCACCAGCATATGCTGAAGCATCCCTCAATGAGATACATGGAGCTTACAAAAGAATAAGGGGGTATTTTCGGGACTTATTCCTTGAAAACAAAATAGACTTGGATACATACAATTTTATAGACATAACACTACCGAAAATACCCGTAATGTTTGGCATTCCAAAGGTACATAAAGACTTGTTGAACCCCCCAATGAGAGCCTTAATAGACGGAAGGTCTTCCATGACCTATTCCTGTGCTAAATTGGTTGATAAAATGTTGTCTAAATATACGGGACATTTACCTGGGATTTGGAAAGATTCCTGGTCTTTTCTAGAGGCCATTAATAGTCAACCCTTCAACAGTGAGGTGAATTTCCTCACTGTGGATGTGGTTGACTTGTACACCTCAATTCCTCATAATGAAGCTCTTGAATGGTTAGCTTTATTGTTATTGGAAATAGGGGCCTCAAGTAATGAGATTGATGTAATAACTGAGGTGCTGGACATAGTGTTATCCTTAAACTTTTTTATGTTTGACAAAAAATATTATTTACAAAAAAAAGGGGTGGCCATGGGCTCCCCTTGTGGAGCAGTGGTAGCGAACTTTTTTATGAGTTATTGGGAGAAACATTTTGTCTTTGCCTCACCTGATCTTGTAAAACCAATTAAATATTACACGAGATATCTAGATTATATTTTTATCTTATTTGAAGGTGACAGGATTGCAGCTGACAATTTTGTGTTAAATATAAATAACACCACAGAATTCTTGAAATTCACCCACAATTTTTCAACATCAAGCATAGATTTTCTTGATGTGAAACTGGTGAAGGATTTACAAACCAGTTCGTTCATTTCAAGAATACATAGAAAACCAACATACTGCAATTCATTCTTACACTTTTCTAGCCATCATCCTTTTAGACAGAAGAAGGCCATTGTTAAAGGCCAATTTGTCAGAGCAGCGAGAATGTGCAGTACGTTGGAGCTTTTTTATGATGAATGTAACTTATTAACTGATATGTTCCTGAAGCGAAATTACCCTTATAAGTTTGTCTACGACATCTTGAAGGAAGTAACCTTGAAAAGGGTTAATGGTTTTTTTAAGGCAATTCTGTCAAAAAATGTTTTGGATGTTGATTTAGCACTTACACCTACTCAGGAAAGTGGTTTGGAAATTGAACATGGGGGGCTTAATGAAACAACAAGTTTTGATCCGGCCCTTTGTTATGTCACTACATTTAGCTTTGACTCCAGAGAAATTGTGTCAATTATTCAGAAGAATTGGGATTTTATTTTAAGTAACCCTATGTTACTAAAGAAATTTGGTGATTTTCCCAAATTTGTTTTTAAGAGGAATAAGAATTTAAAAGAGTTATTACAGATGAACACCTCTGACATACAATTTAACAAAAGGTTGGGTATGTACCCATGTGGCTTTTGTAATAGATGTAACCTTACTAGGGTGGGTCAGACTTTCACAGTAAGGGGCAAGAAGTACACTATTAGACTGCCCCTTAATTGTGAAAGTAAATCAGTAGTATATGCGGCCTTCTGCAACTGCTGTGCCTCTTTCTATATTGGAAAGACGGACCGCAGATTGCGTGACCGTATGTATGAGCATCAGTACGCCATGAGGAATAAAAATCATAACAATGCCCTGGCTAAACATTTAATAGATTTTTCTGGACATAGTTTTTCTTTCATGGCGATTGATCAAATTAACCCATCGATCAGAGGGGGTCCGACCTCATTACTGTTAGAATTGAGGGAATTAGAGTGGCAATTTAGGACAGATGCCTTTCATTCCCCTGGTCTAAACGATAATTGTAACATCTTACCGGTTTTAAAACTAAGAAGTTATTTACGTTGACTATTTTGACAGGTTGGATGAGTGTGATGTTTTGTTTTCTGTCCTTTTGTATTATATATATTTTTTATATATATTTTTTGTTCATTAAATGTGTTTTTAAATAACTTATAGATAATTTTTTAAAAAAAATTCACATATAAATTTCTGTTTATTTTTTGTTTTTTCCTTTTTGATGACATCGAATTCAGCCTTATATTTAGGCTGGTCTACCTTTAAGGATATTTTTGATTCTTGCACTAATTTGCAATATTTTTTGTGCATTTGTCATATATTTAAATAAGTATATTTTTTATTTTCACAAGTCCTTAGATGTTTCTATAAGGGGCGACGTTTTGATTGTATTTAGGTACTTGTAAGGATTAGTGATTTGTATTTCTACAGAAAAAACATGGTTTTCAAAAACATATGTATCTTTGGGTAATTGCCTTTTAAAAAAGAAAAAAAAGGCTACTTAATGACATCACTTCCTTTCTTTTTTTGTATTTAAGTCTGATTTTTAAAATTGTTTTTATCTTACCTCTGAGGAAGCCAAGCTATTAAGCAAGGCGAAAACGCTTTATAATAAATTTGCGTTCAGGATTTAAACTCTTGTTTCTACTAGTAGTTTATTTATTCTGCTGGAGCAAGGTTCCGTAGTTTTGTTTTTGTTTTTTACCAGATGTTGATAAACAGTAAAAATCAAGGTAACATATGAGTCTACTTGCTTTTATGTGACTTCTTGGTGCTTAGTCCCTGAGGTGTGGTGAGGAATTTCACTACACTTTTTTGGGTAATAAGGGCCCCTGACCATTACTGGAAGTGGAAAAAACAGGCTGTTAGGTTAGGCATAGAGAGTGCATTGCATGTGATGCTTACCACATAGGTGAGATGGAAGTCTCCTGACTGAGACTTGTCAACCAGGTGAGACCAGAGAAGGGAAACCATACTTGCCAGAGCAAAAAGGGAGCACTCAGAATGACTTTGGACTTGTGCACATTGACCGTCTCAAAAAATGCAGAAATAGATGTAAAAAATGGAGACTCTGGGGCCACTTTTGTGTTAAAGCATCTCAGGACATCCTTCTGAGAGAGGAGTAAGGGAATTGAAATTGCTGCATTTGGTGTTTGCTGGCAATTGAAAGAGATCACAGCAAGACTTCAGACCATGCCTGAAAGGGTCCGGGCTGCCAATGAGTTGATAGATTACTTGCAGGGCATTAACATGTAGGTATAGGGGACAGAGGATGCAACCTTTTCATCCTAAACAACATTCAAGATAAGTGACTGGGGAGATGAACCTTCATATTTCTTCTTACACCTGGTCTTCCTACCAGGTGTTAGAGACTGGGTGGGATGAATCTGCATGTTTCCTCATACACTTGTATTTCATACCTAGCTATAGATGGGAAGATTCTAAAGATGAGGGAGACATGAGATATCCAGATGATTCCTTGGCCAGTGAGGGTATCCTTAGAGTCATAGTGCTTTGAGTAGATGGGACTGGATGGGCATATCTACACTTCATTGAAACATTTAGTGGCTTTTCATTGTATTTTTAAATCACAGTTCATGCTATCACAGTTGAATTGTGTGAGCTGGTTCTTTACTTTTAATGTTTTCCTCACCTTTTCCCCACTCTAGTATGACCATAGAGTTGGAATATATAGGGGCCTTAACTCCTGCAAAAAATATTTTTGTTCCTTTTTTTTTATGTTTTTGGAATTGCACATTTCATGTTTTGAAAAATCAATTAAGAGTATCTCTATATTGTTTTTCTCAGTTACACATAGGGAAAATTGGGTTGTATTGTTAGTGATGCAGGGATATGACACCCCGAACTGGTGATTGTGGTGAAAGTCCATGTCAGTGGTGGTGCATACAGAGAAACCTGAGCTCAACATCAGGATACAATCAAGATCAAAATACCTTTAATCAAAAAATAAATAATGGACAACTAGTTTCCTCTGTCTTCTTAAATTTCTCCAAAGCCTTTGATATGTTATCCCATCAGAAACAACTTGATGAACTTGCCATCCTAAAACTAAGCTACTCTTCTCTCATCTGGTTCCATAGCTACTTTTCTGGATGGCAGCAAGCCATCAAATGACACTAGGAACTGTCCTCCCTACTTCATGTCAACCTGGGAGTTTCCCAAGGTTCTATTCTAGGCCCCAACTATTTAGTATTTTCACCAGCCATCTCCATTCATCAACCCCCCCATTGCATCTGTCATACAAAACACAGATGATTTGACACTTATCTGTCTAGCATCCTCCCTAAAACAACTTGTTTCCACAGCTCAACAGTCCTTCTCTGCTGTTGAATCATGTCTCTTGGAATCTCAACTAATTCTGAACCCCTCTGAGACTAAGATGATGCTATTTTACCCCTCAAATCATACAACCCCCCCACCCCATTCCAAATACACTCCTCCAACAATACCACAATATCAGCCATCACATAAACAAAACTACTAGGTATACTAAATAACAATAATCTGAAATTTGATTTACACCTCTCTCAGTCCATTAACAAAATACACATAAAATTTGGCTCACTGTATAGAGTTAGGTCTCTCCTAACTAACACCACTAAACAGGAGATAGCACATACACATCTGCTTTCCACCCTATTATACAACTCTCACATCTTTACTAAAATGAGTAAAACTGACCTTTGCAAATTAGAAAGCTGCTTTTACAAGATCGCAGCATTTGCCACCAACATACCACATAGGTCTCACAACTGCACTGACTTACATCAACTAAACTTAGCAACCACCTGACTTGTATCCTATTAACCTCTGCTCACAGAATAATACATCACCCTGATAAAGTCACTGCATTTCAAACTCTGCTCCAATCATATATGAATACTTGCCTCCTCTGGTCCTCTAACAAATCCTTCCTACAAGTCACTAAATCCAACAATAATGTTGGTGACTCCCTCTACTCAAACTACATTTCAAAGGTATAGAATACTATCCCTCAAACAACCTACCTCACTTTAAAAACTTCTAAAAGACTTCCCCGTAACAATTGGCTTTGGTTTTGCACTGCTCCTGATTAATCTAGCAACTACTCCTGTGCTTACTTCTCTAGCCTCCCCCCCCCGATTATCTAAAATTTCCATCCAACTTCATATCTCATACTTACTGCTACTGTCACACACTAGCTCACCTAATCGCCTCATCACGCATATTCTTGCATTTCTCTCCATCTCATCTATCATTTCTCTACCCCATCTCTCTTGCTTTCTTCTTCAACTCCTACCCACCCTCCTTTCTGTGTTGCTTATAATTACTCTCCTTGTATCCTACCAACTAGTAATTCATCCTTGTAACTGCACATTTCCCACTATAGCAGGCTTCTTATTTATTTACTACTTTATTTTCATATTTATACAAATGCATTTTGCCTCCCATCTATAACACTCTAGAATCAAACAATTCCCTTTTGTGGGTATTTTATGACCCATATATTAATGGGTTGTTCTGCAACTGTTATATGCTGCAAACAGACTTTTCTCTATTGTGTATTTTATGACCTTGCATACTTTCTTTTCAAATTGCAGTGTACATATTTCATGTCCTGTGATATTTCTGTCTCCTTTAAAATTTGCTAGACACTGTTATTTTATGTTCTGTTTGTGTCTATCCTTTAAAATTTTCTAGAAATTGTTAACATTAACATTGTCATATAATTACTGCGTGCATCTTATATAATGTTTATATTTGTGTGCATCATTGAAATTGGTAGAAACTGTTAATACTATTTTTTAAAATTGAAATTCATTTTTCTGTGATTTTCTGTAATTTTTTCTCAGGAGTTTTTCTCTCCGGGCCGCCACTGAAAATGGGATCTCAACCAGTTAGCTATTCCAGTAGACAAAAGTAAAATAAAATAAATAAATAAACATGATAGTCTGGGACAAGCTCAACTATGACTACTGACGTTCTAATCAACATTGATTTCTAAGACGCTGAAGTTGACTACTAGATGGCCAATTATGGGGAAGAGATGGATGACCCTGACAGTTATCAGTGCTCCCCAGAGTCACAAAACATGATGTGGAAAACAACTCAAGTGCCAATGGCACTGGTTATTTGGAAAGGATGAGGTTGAGAGGTGTGATCCTGAAGCTGAGTCTTCACTTGAGATGGACATCAAAGGGCTGACTGATGATCAAATGGGGATTTATAGTTGAATGAATTTTGATGAAGAAAGAAAGGTACAAGTGGCTTAAACAATTTGGAATAGACGGCGTTTGACTTGCTTCAAAGTTTGCAGGGAGGAAGTCTAAGAATATATAAGCTGCATCAATAAAATGTCATGTCACACCTTTTAATAATCCATTTTAAACAAAATAGGATGCTTAGACTAAATAGAATGCTTAGAAACTGACACATTGAACTGTAACTACAAACCCTCAACTTGAGTTCAGAAGAGAAATATGAGATATTGGTAGGTCAGTGTTGATTACTGCAAATGGAGAGCTCATCTACAGGAGTACTCCTGGACTGTCTTTGAATGGACTATACTTTATCTCTCCCTCTAGAAGATTTGGGAGGTAGAGAGGAAAAACAGAAGTAAAAGAAGAAGCCTTAGCTACTTGTGTGACAATGGCAACCTTCAACATTTTTTCTCAAGGTGGGTGCGATGATATTATTGGGGGGGGGGTAGAAAAAAAACTCCCAGGACTTTTTTTTTCCTCCTATTGGAAGGTTTTGGCTCTAAACTTGCACATTTGATACTTTTATCTTTTTTTGGACATGCTATATGACAGCTGCTAGAATCCAGATACACAAAAGCTGTACACACCAAAATAATATCAACCACTGAACATAAACACATGCACAGAAACACTACAACTATAGCCAGGAAAAAAAAACATGCCTTAAGAAGACAGGTAGAAAGACTGGAATAATACCTATTATACAATGACCCCCCATTAATATTCCAAAATGTGCATGCTAATTGGTCAGCGTGCTCATTGGAAATCCGACTTATACTAATGGAAAAAGGTCCGGTCGTCCGGACTTTTTCCATTAGTATAAGTCTTTACTTTTTTTTGTGTTAGGCAGCAACAGAGAATGGAAAAGCTCCGTTGCTGTAATCTCGCAATGTTAAACAAGTTTAACATAGCGAGATATCTTTAAAAAAAAGCAACGGAGATCTTCCTTTCTCCGTTCCTTTTTTTAAAGCTGTCTCACTATGTTAAACTCTTTTAACATAGCGAGACAGCTTTAAAAACGGGAACGGAGATCTTCCTTTCTCTATTGCTTCCTTTACACACAGCTCTGATGTACTGCATAAGCATACGCATGTGCAGTACATCAGATCTGCTCCAGGATACCGGACAGCTGAGGAAGGGCAGCACGGAGGCATTATAAAATGCCATTATTTAAGAAAAATAAGTTTTTGTTTTCTTAAATAATGTCATTGTATAATAGCAATAACCCACTTCTGGATGTGGGTAATGCTGGACTTAACCATGGTTGTCTTTGTTTGGCCACTTGGGCTTCGCCCTCATTACCAAACCACACCAACCGTGGGTAAATCCAGCATTACCCACACCCAGGCGTGGGTTATTGCTTAAAGATACCAAATGTTGTAAACATGTTTCTATACAATTTCAACTAGCAAATTCCAATGAAGTATTTGCAAATGATACTGGATAGCAGTTAAAAGTCTGAAAACAGCTTTAGGTTAAAAAGAAGCAGGATGCTAAGGCAGCAACAGTTTCAGTAAAAGGAAACACAAATGAATGTATCGGCCTTGATGAGAAGGCAAATAGGATGTAAAGGAAAGTCTTTAAACTAAATAAACTCTTTCTTTTTTTTTTTACTAGAATGAAGCAATTAACCTCTCAAAAATAACATTAGTTTTGGCTGGGGCTGTTATCTGTACTGAGGGGACTTTAATGCATGCCAAAAGAGACTATTGCTGGGAAAATACATGCTATGTATCTTTGTGTTGCAGGTAAAGTTGATGGATCTCCATTCAATCCCAGATCTCTTTTTTTATGTATACAGCACTAATATGATTAGTATATTTATTCAATGCACATCAACATTTATTTCTCAGCCTTTCATTAATTTCAGTGGTGCAGCCCATCAGTACATGGACTCGACATCTCTAATGGAGAAAGTTGTTAGTAATAAGTTGGATAAAACCTAGGAAGCAACTGTTGTGGTAAACACATCCAAGTAACATAGTACAATATATTTGTGTTTAAAACTCTATAACAGAAATCAGTCAGCGATGTGGTCAGTTTCTGGAATAGTTTAAACAGCATACAGTCTGCACGCATTTAGTTAACCAAATGTGTGCTTATGTGACACATTTCTAGGCTGACTCAAGTTTGATAACAAATTATCAAAATTCAGTATTCAGTAATTAAAACAATAAAAGAATCACAATTTGCAATGAATTCATAAGTCATGGAAGATTCCTAACCAAATAGTTAAAAACACAACCACAATGCTCTCTGATTTAAAGAAAAAAGTATAGCTGCATAAGGTGTGAAATATGAGCACTGCTGGTACAAGATATGTGTATTATAAGGAGGGAATGAGTTTAATAATACAAGACCATACCTGCATGTATTACACAACAATGACTTATGAACTGTATCTATGGCTGCTGGAAAAGAAAAACGGCAAAGTAAAATAAAGCAAAGGACTTGAAAATGATGTACAAAGGCCACCAAAAGAAGAGGTCGCAGGTTAATCATGCTGAGATTTTATGTTGATGTGTAGCAAGATGACAGTATAATGTAATACCAAAACAATGCTTTCCTTTCAAAGCTTTGTCAAGCATCTGGAAAAAAAAAAGTCAACTGCTGTATGTCTTAAGGTCCGCAGTTGTCATGTTGTGCAGTTCATGATATTTCTGCAGTGCTGATTGCTTGTATACAAAAGCATGGGGTTTGACAACAATTGTTAACCCAAGGTAAAGCAGACGTGTGTAAATTACTAATTTACCCAAACAGGCATGGGCAGGTGGCAGGAGAAACTAAAAACAAAATATCTTTCTGAGAGTAGCTCAATGGAACAAACATGGGTAGCGGGATTCATAAAGGTACTGTGATGTATACATTGCCATGTCCATTTTGTGGTGACCGTTTTGAATTCAGAAACAGCCACATAGGACGGCGCAGGTTCTCTGGTTCAATTCTCGACTGGGGTGCCTTCTGTGTGGAGTCTGCATGCCATCCCTCCATCCATGTGGGTTTCCTCTGGATGCTTCTGTTTCTTCCCACGTTACAAAGACATGTGTCTAGAGCATTTTTCACCGGGCCTCCATTGAAAATTGGCTTTGTTCCAAGTTGGACTTTGACTGTAAAGTATTGTTAAATAAATAAAAAATATCATGGCTCTACTTGATGCTGTAGCATAACAAAGACATGCAGCACCATGTATATCTCGCTCTGTGGCCATTGTACAAGCGAATGAGATAGCCTATGGGACAGTTATATGCTAATTAGTTATATCTTCTCTCTCTCTTTCTCTCTCCCAGATCCACCTGGCATCTATATGCCAAGCAGTTCAGGAAATCACATGGATGTGTAAACAAGCATGTCCAGTCCCATCACATTGCATTAGTGAAAATGGCCAAGAAGCTATTTTCTTCTACCAAAACTGAAAGTAGTATGGGAATTGGGGGTGTGGGAACTAGTAACTACCAGGGCTTAGCCAAAACTTGAGTGCAGGGATCAGGGGATGGGGGAAACCATTAGTCACTAGGGATTACTCTATACTTGAGTACCATACTGGCACCTGCAGCAGTACAGGGATTGGGGGTAAATACTACACTCTATGGATAGTACCATTGTACCTTAACAGCTCTTACACTAATATGGGGAATGGTAGTTAGGGAAGCACTAGCCACCAGGGAGTACTATAACCTCCTGTGCTCTAACCATATATATATACTTCTACAGTTCTTGGGAGTATAATTCAGTGACAGGTACAGGAGATTTGGTGTGTGTGTGTGTGTGTGTGTGTGTGTGTGTGTGTGTGTGTGTGTGTGTGTGTGTGTGTACCTGTGTGCATGTGTGTGGGAATGCTTATGGGTACAAAATGTAGCTGCAGTTGTTATCTACCATGATGTGCAGATCAACAATGATTTAAACACTATGGCAACAATTGCAATTCAGGGACATGGAATTTTGCAAGTAATTAAGTCTTACCTCATCATGGTTAACATTTGTCTGACTTGCAAAGTACCTCATCATAGGAACAGGGCCATTTAAGTGCAAGCTATACAACTTGCACTAGGCATTTTGTGAATCCCCAGGACTGTGTAAAAGCAAATAATAGTACATATAGTCACTACTGGAGGTGTGTATGCTTTGGGATTTCAGCTGTATCTCACCTTGTATTTCATAAGTAAGTCATCACAGTGTTTATTATTGCAGCAACTGAAGATCTAGAGAACATCACAAGACATCTTGTATGTATACTTGGTCCTATGGAATACTTAAAGATACACAGCACTATAATTATAAGATGTAAGAGTGATGCAGATTTACTCCTGTAATTGACAGACATGAATGCTTTAATCCAATCAGATCTATTAATCATGAAGGGCATGTACATAATTTATTGAGCCTCTTTGTGGAGTATAAATGAGGTCTTGGATTTGAAATAGATTTACTTCTGCTAGTCATGACTGTTTATATGCTCTAGACCAGACATTGCAAACCCCAGATAGGGAAATCTAAGCAGGTAACATTTATCATTCACATCAAATTACTTGTGCCATATTAGGACTGTGAAATGAGATCTCTCTCTCCATATGTCTCATCTTATAAGCTCTCAGTTTTCTTTCTGTTCTACAAAACTGCCAAATAATTTTGAAAACCTTCTCTTGGAGAGTGAATGTAGTGAACGGTAAAGCTAAATAGCTTTATTTTACAAATATAGGGGTTAAGAGGGGCAATAAAATACAGAAGGACAGAAGAAAATGTGTATATATGTGCAAGCTTGTGTTTGTAGACTATTGTATTTCTTGCAGTGAATGGTAAAACAGATGCGCTCATTTGAGAGTTGAATGTGGGAAGACATAATCCACCATCTTAAACCCCTTGAAAATGTCATGGTAACTTAAAACAAACTCAAAGAAATGCAATGGGTTTAAACTATGAAACTGTTTTCCAGCAATCCTGCCAAGAGCCACATAGCAAGTATGGGGTGAGAGAGGTGGTCACCCCAGGTGCAAACAGGGAACATGGTCTTTGCTTTATTGCAGACAATAATCATTTCCTAATCACTAAAGTCATTTTGCAGCCACAGTTGCTTAACTCATTGCTTCCTATGCAAGTATACTCCACAGGAAATCTGATTTGCTATTTAGGCTTTATGAGCATACTCATCTAAATTGGAGAATTCCATTTATTTTTTTTTTTTTTACTCCTGAGCTGAGTATGCTCATCTGCAACTCCAGTGTATACTATCTGTTAAAATATTGCACTTAAAGTTCACAAACTAAGCTACATGTGTAGCTTGGTATGTGATCTGTAAGCATGCAAAAGTAAATTACTGCTTTCCTTTTGAAAAAAAAAAAAACATTAAACAAAACTCAGCCCATACTGTTCTTGTGTGCTTCTTGCATCCACAAGCAGCAGTTCCTCACTGTAGTTCACACACGCTAACATTTAAATCTTATCAAAATTATTTTACATCTTAATTTTTAAAAGTCTAAATAATATTTTTTAAATACATTATACATTTAATTGGTGGTGTTCTACATAGCCACACCATAGAAATATTCTCTTCCAGCTCCAACTGAGGTATGTTTTTAATGCCACCATTGAGTAACTGGTTTCTGTAAAAGTAGACTCCATTAGACATCATTTCTATGTTTCTATATTTTAAAGACATACTCCCATGTAGCTACTTTTTACAAAATCTGAACATTTAAAGACTGCAAAATAGAAGATCACTGCAGGACAGCCTGGGTAATGTCAGTACTGACAGTCATAACTTCTTTATTTAGGTACACATCGTGTGAGTGTGTATGTGTGTTTATGTAAATGGGTGGTAGTAGATTGTAATGAGCTGCAGTACATTTCTGTGGCTATTGTTACATATTTGCTCTTTCACTTGATAGGAATCAGACATTTGAGGGATACAGTCATACCAGCAGCTGTGAGTGGTGCTCATATCTTTGAGTGTGTGAAAGTGTGTGTGCATGCATGTGTGTGTGTGTATATTTCACTTGTACCACACTTTGCATAATGTCTCCGATTTCATATGTTTATGTTCCTCATAAAAGAGGTTCTCTGGAAAATGGTTGACTATTCTAGGCATGAAATAATGACAGGCACTTAAGTTTCAAATGTTACATCCTTTTGAAAATAAAAGCTAATGCAAAAAGTCATTATAACTATTGAGATGAGAAAGTTATTTAAAATGTGTCACACATTTTAGTCCTTTGTCCCTCACCCAATTGATTTTGAATTTGTCTCAATTCTTTCAGTTAAGACTTTAAAAACTATGTCTACACAGTATACTTCTGAAAGAAGTAAGCTGAAAAATGTTACTATGGACATTATTTATGTATTTATTGATTTGTCTGAGTATAGTGCAACATATGAGGTGCGTCCACACAATAAAGTGACTGTTGTTGGTGGGGATGTGTTCATGTAGATGTATAAACATGTGTGTGTGTGTGTGTGTGTGTGTGTGTGTGTGTGTGCACATGCATATGAATACAAAAATGTGAAATGTTTTATATATTACATTATAAAGTAAAAATAGAATGTTATACTGCCATCTTATAGGAGGCCTAGAAAAAATGTGTCTGTTAAAATAAACATTATACTAAGCATTCTTCTAAAAGAAAGAGAAGCTGTATAAATATTTGTTATGTGTTAAGGACCATTTTGCTTTCTACAAGTTAACAGAATATGATAAGGATCCACAATCAAACACTGTTTGGAATGAGGGGGCTTAAGTTAATGATGACTGTTTAGAGAAGGTTATAAACACTTTGTGGAGTATTTCCCACATTTGCATTAATAAATGAGAAATCGCAACCAGCAGTGTGAACATTGGCTGTAGACGTTTGTTACAGTTTATGTGACACCCCTACCCCATGAGCAAATATGGGAAAAGGGGGTTGGGGATGGAAATGGAGCGTGATATGGTTATGTTAGAGGGAGTTTGTGCAAGTAGTGAGTGTTACAAAACCGAATGTTAGAAAACTAATGGTGACAAGCATACTTGCGAAGAAAAGAACAGCAAAAATGTAACTATTCATTTGAGGTACGCTGTTTTAAACATTATTTTAATATTGATACCGATAGCTCATGGAAGGTAGGTGGGGGTTAGGAAAGAAGGTGACATCTGCATGCTTACAGGATTTAGTAGGCACACGCAGTGAAGCATCACAGTAATTCTCAATGCTTGAGTTAATAAAGTGCTTGAAAAAGGTTATGAAAAATATGAAAGAAATATGAAATATGCACTTATTTATGATAATAGTACAGAAATATGAGTGAAACTCATATCAGGAGATCTACGCATGTTGTTGCTGTTAGAAGAAAAAAATTATGCTAGACACACATGGGAAAGACAAACATAAGCACAGAAATAACCATTTGTTCGAGGTATAATTTATAATATTAATAATATTTTAACATTTACCCTAAAATCTCAGGAATTTTATGTTCAGTCAGTGTAATGAAAAATGGTGCCATCTAAAACCTGACGTGATTTGATAGGCATGCACAGTGAAACAGAGGGATATACAAAACTAATGATATTATGGGATATTTGCAAAAAGTTATAAAAAATTGCCATATTTTTCATATTTGCATTAATTATGCAGAAATGGATTGTGATACAGCTATATCTAGGATGGCATATGCAAGATGTGGGTGCTATCTCAAAATGGGCATTAAAACCTGGTGGGTAATGAGAAGGCTTCCAGAGATTTAAATGTTTGATAAAGCAATTATGAAAATTAGCTGCATTTTCTTATCTGAATTAATGATACATATAGGCAAACAGCTATTGTCATCTTATGCACAGCAATATAGCACACTTTTGCCTGTCATAGTCGTTGTTTAGCATGCATGGTTCTGCAGTTTATTATTATTTTAAAATATTTTAAAAAATGATATACACAATTTACATTGGTTATGAAATATTATAAAACAGCAGTGTGCTACCTACTCTTGTTGAATTTTATTGGAAAGTTTTGACACGGCAAACAAATCAGTCACTTACATATATTGAGTCTATTTTGCATGGTTACAAAACCATAATTCCATACCTCTCAATCTCTTAGTGCAAGAAATTGGGACAAAGTCCGACAAAATGGGGGGACAAATGCTCAAAAATAGGGACATATTTTAAATATTGCTCTTATAAACTTAGAAAGTTGCTAGATTAACAGGTTTTGTTTTCACATATATTTTATGAAGGATTTGTAGTCTGAAACTCAAATGCATGTCATTATTTAGTGACTTCATCCCTCATGTCATCACAGAGATTTACCAGAAAAATATAAATTTTATGAGGAATAGACCAAAAATATGAGCCAAAAAATCTGGACAATCTGCAAAAATCTGGACAGTTGACAGGTATGCAGCATCCTTTGGGTTTTTGTAGGTAAATACCATTTTCTTTAATAAATTTTTAGTATTATTTATCATCAGACCAGAGGTTGATAGTAACACCTGTGACTACTGCATCACACTAGCTAAAGAATGATTTTTTGTATTTCGCATTTTTTGTAAAACTCCCCCATTTATGAGATGTTCCTACTGCTTATGACTAAGTGACTTAAACAGCATTTAGTGGTTCTTTTGACATGAAGCTCCTTGCTGAAGTTTATAAAACAAGATACCAAATGGCATGTTTCGTTAAGTCACCTGTTCTGCTTGATTGATACTCAGTTTTGTTTGTATACCCTTATGTGTGTGTTTGTTGCTCCTTGACTGCTACTTTTTTTTTCAGTCTGCAATTGTGGCCTGGAGGGTTTACAAATAAAGGCACTGCCAATGACTGCTTAGTAACTTAGCAACACAGCTGCAGCTCTTATGCTTACAACAACTCCTAGAAACTATGTACAATGTTTTTCTCAGAGAATGAAGGCAGCAGTCTCCCCTACCCCCTTGTACCAAATAACAAAATAAGAAAAAAGAAAAAATACAATATTGCACCAAGTGACAATGCAACTAAAATAAAGGCAGGCAGAAAGAAATACTGCATTTAGAGTGTTGTACTTCTAATGTACATGTTTTTTCAGTCATACTGTAATCTTTTTTAATTTTTTGCATATGCCATCTGCTTACCATAAGAAGCAACTTCATACATGTCTAACCTTAATACCTAGTCCTAATGCTAACAGTAAAATTATCACTTGCTCCTATCTGTGACATTGAAGTCTAGTGATATGATTAGGAACCTGCCTGATACAGACATCTTTACTCTTTTAGCCTTCTTAAATGTTTATCACCCTCAAGAGTTCCTAATGATCTGAGATTTCAGCGATAGCACTTAATATCCTAATAATGAGATATAGACTGTTTACTATGATTATGTTGAAGTAAACCTGCAGCGTCACAGTGCCTACATATAACTAATTCTACCTTTACATCTAAATTATTTAGTTCTCTCCACGTAATATTTAAATTGCATGTAACTATCTATCACATGTGGAATCTGGAGAATGCAGAATAGGGTATTGTTAGTAGAACCAACACACACAAAAAAATGGATAGCTACATATTTGACTGGCAGGACACAGTGGCTTATGATGAAAGTGCAGTATCAGGATGAAGGGAAGTGCCAAGTGTTGCAAAAGAGAGATGTAGCCATGGTTCAGTACTGTCCATTGTGTTTGTCATAGACATATTGGGGGAATAGCAAATAATCTGTTTGCTGATAGAACAAGGGCATGTGCGGCAGTGTAGGATGGGTGGAATACTATATGGAAGCATTTGGAAAGACAAAACATGTACAAAGTACTGCTTTTGTGTCACAACGACCCTGGTTTGACTTATCAGTTAGTAAAAGTGGAATGAATGGCAGCTGAGAAGGAAAATAATGTAGAAGTAGTTCCCACATTTGAGTGAGATGGCAGTAGCAAAGAAAATGCTGTGGTGTACCTTTAGGGAAATAGATTCCAGAAGCAAAGAGTTAATGCAACCATTTTACAAGACATTGGTCACACCACACTTTGAGGACTGAATGCAGTTTTGGAAGCCATATAAAAAAAGGACATCAGGCTGCTGAAATGAAGTAAGAGAAATCTAACAGTATAATCTGTGAGATGTTTAGGAAAGAATATGAATTTGCTTAGAGATTCTGCTCAGTGTGTAACAGCTGAATTGCTACAAGCTGCAACATGTCACTGAGCACACCAAAATGTAAACCACCCACATTTACTATGCCATTGAGAACAAAGAAATGTCACTGCAATTGGTGAGTCAATTTTCAGGTACACTGACTCTGCCCAGCCTCTTGGCTAACAGTTATTTGTCTCTCATGTGACAGAATCTGTGATATTAAAGACTCATTCAGTCCCTCAAATTAGACAATATGGCAGTTCTTGTGTGTGTGAACGACATGGGGTGTTCAACCCTAAGGGGCATACAGAGAGAAATGCTGGCTCTGACTATACATATGTCAAAAACTTTAGACTGTTTAGCTTCTTCAAAAATGATGTCTATATAGATATTTAGATATATAGCTATATAGATATATAGATATAGATATAGATATGTAAAACATAATTAGCTTCGGCAATTGGCTATGTAGTTGGTGTCATTCTGGGAAGGAGGGTCCAGTATGTGTCATACCGGGTTGAGATGGTAGACAGGCCAACTTGCTTTGGAAGAGAGAGATGGCCTACACTTCTCATTTCTTGGCTTCCATTTATTGGCCAAAGCCCTTGCTGCCCCATTATGCCCTTTTCAAGCAGAATATGATTACTGGAAATTCCAAAGTAGCAGACAACATTATATCAGCTTCCAGTTCTGACTAGATTAATGATGTTGTTCTCAATGCAAACAGTCTTAATAGAAATTGCCTGATGCTGAGGCATTCCTGTAACTTGAAAATGTGAACACATCAATGTTTGTATCATAACTGAGACTTGTGTTCATTATAAAGTTCGCATTTCCTCCTTACTTAAGTTTAGTAATTACTATGCATTCATACCTGCGGGAAAATGCAGAGGTGTTTTCATATCTGAAAGAAATTATATCACCTCATGGCAGATTCCCTGAGACCCACAAACTAAGTACATTGAACACCAATTTACTCTAAACAAAACAAATTGTCAATTTTCTAACCTGTTATGAGACACCCTCCATGTTCCCAGATGACCATCAATGCTTCTTTCCCTTACTTTCTGAACTACCTGTAATGAAAAATACCTTTACCATGGGTGATTTTAAATATCCACCTACAAACTAGTCCACTTATACCTCAAAAATTGTTGATTACCAAATTTCATGGACTTGATAAATGATAATTCCTTGTGAAAGAAAAAAAAGTAGATCAGCCCCCTACGGTGCAAGATTTTAAACATCTCCTTTACCAACAAGCTTACACAATTACCACTCCTATATTATTTTTTCTATTCTGGATAGATCTGACCACAAATTAGTGACCCTCTCTTTTAAAGTCTCAAATATTCCTGCAGTGAATAATTCAGAATTTAAGGACTTCAAATGGATAAACCTACTCAAACTCTGTGAAGATGTCTCTAAATTTAATGACATTACTTATTCTCATGCAGCCTCAGCTACTACTTAAACAACAAATTCTACTTTAAGCTAAAAATTCTACAGATCTGGCAGTTCTCACTACACTGAATATAATGAGAAATGTAAAAATGAACCATCTTTGTGATCCATGAGTATAAATAAACCCTATAATAAAAGAATGAAAAACGTGTAAAGTCTTACAACAAATCTAAATCTTCACACATTAAAGACGCTATCAGAAACACCAGCAAAGCATTAAAAACAACCATAAGGAAGAAAAAAGGAAAATTAAATGCAACTAGCATCTGAGAGATAATTATATCTCTTTCTTTCTTTATATCCAAAAATTAAGAAGAAATATCCAGCAGTGTTCTGAGCTAAGACAAAATAGTATCACCTACTCCTAGCATAGCAAGTATATTTTTATTGGTATTTAGTGCTAGCTTTATCCAAAAAAGAACCTGTTAAAAACACAAAATCCCTGAATTCCTTATCTTCTAAGATAATCAAGGAACATCTCATAACTGTGTGCTCATAAACTTGAAATACCATATTCGTAGGTTCAGATAAATTACCTGGATGACAAAATAAATAAAATGTGCCAAGCAAACCTTTGTGGAACTCCTCTAGAATTTGTTAAATCTTAGCTTAAGCACTGGGTATAACCTTGTATTATAGAAAACAGCTGATGTTATACCTGTCATAAATGTAGTCCTACCACAGACGCCAGGTACTGTAGACCCATCATCCTTATTAGTCTAATTTTCAAAACCATGGAACACATCATATCTGACTTCATTAACTATGATATCAAAACCTCATGTAACTAGACTGTTTTGTCAATGAGAGGTCATCTGCTTAATTTAAGACTTCCTTGAGAAGGTCACAGAACTGGATAGTGGTCATTCAGTAGTGAACACAACCTACCCAGATATCTCCAAACATTCAGTGGCATCCCCCATACTAGTTCTTAAAATAAGCTAAGAGGTCTAAATGTAGAATTTTCCATGATAAGACAGATAGCAAGCTGGCTAAAAAGTAGAACACTTATAGTTAAGGTGGCAACTGCTGCCTCAGAAACAAAGAACATAACAAGTGGCTTTCCTTGGAATACAGCCCTGGAAACCATCTTTTTTTTTTTTTTTTTTGCTTCTCTAAAATCTAAACTGTAAATCCCAAACCATGGCTAATATGGTTACCAATGGCTCTAAGCTGGGTATCTTTTTCCATTCACCCCTTGCTATGGAATCCCTGCAGAAGAGAGTGGTGAATGGATAATAACAAACCAAATCTGTACTGGAAAATACTAAAACTGAATAAAGAAATGTGCAGTATTGTACATTTGACAAACAACTATCATG
This sequence comes from Protopterus annectens, assembly GCF_019279795.1. NCBI lineage: Eukaryota > Metazoa > Chordata > Ceratodontiformes > Protopteridae > Protopterus > Protopterus annectens. Next base: position 200,883,560 of record NC_056742.1, read on the forward strand.
TACCACTTACATTATATTTATTATTTGATTTCTTGGTGGGTGTGCAGGTCTACTGAACCATTTCCAGCACAACCTCACCTCTGACATTAGGTTGAATGGTACTTACAAATATTGACACTAATAATAATCACAGATATTAGAACTCAAATAACTATGCAAGTTCTACATATAAAGCATATGTGAGCCACATCATAAATGGTGGTTTGCAGTGAAAGACACTGACAGAATAAAGAGAATGCATGTACTTAAAACGGTGTTTTGTTTGGAATTATTGCAATGTATTTTTGTATACATAGATGTATACGCTAAATAGAATTACATACTGGCACGGGATATACTGAGACATTTAAGCAAGCATTAATGCTCAAGTTCCACATCTCATACTAATACTAATAACTATGTCACGGCTGTAAATTGTGTCTGCATTTCCTTATCTTTTAGAAACAGTAAATGCAAGCATACAATTTCATTTATCAACATTGCATGCTGTATGCTGTATGTTAAATACTTGAATTAGCCTAATTATTGCCTTATCTTTTAGAAACAGTTTATTTGGTTTAACAGCATTGCGTGTTGTATGTTAAATACTTGAACTAGCCTGATTATTACCTTATCTTTTAGAAACTGCACAGGCAAGCGTATACTAGCTCCTTTAATTAGTTAAACAGCATTACGTGCTGTATGCTGGCTGTTACATACTTGATTTGGGCTGATCACTGGCCTACATACCATCCAAGTGCATTGCCTTATAATTTAGGAACAGTAAAGGCAAACGCACAACAGCTCCTTTAGTTAAACAGCATTGCATGCTGTATGCTGTTTGATATATAACTGAATTAACCTGAATATTTCTGGATACTGGCTTACTTAACATCCAAGTGTATACATAATAGCCGCACTAGTATATCTATTTGTCAGCATTGCCAGCCATTAAAGTGGTAATTCACTGTCTGCTTAAAATGTTTAATGTTTACAGCAAAGGTTGTCTATAATATAGCATAGTGACTCCCGGTTGCATTGGATATAGCTTATTAATGCTACGATTAATTAGAATGTTGATGAATACATCCTGTACTTATTAGATAAAACTTGATAGTTAAGTCCTTGTAACCCACTTTTTGCGTGGATAACAATTGGCTTGGGTTACCAGTCTAAATAACCACATATTAATATTCTGCTTGATCTGCAGGGGTAAACAGAGTTGGAGACATATCCAACCTCCTCTCATTGTACTGAGACATTTCAATGTACTCTCAGATACCATAGCTCCACTTGGCTTACTGTTTCATGGATATTTCTACATGTTTGGGACCTTGCAGTTTCTAAATTGGTCTTGCTGTTTGATGACTGCACTGTTTAAGAAAGATAAGTGAACACCACCTGAACTGTTTAAAAGGTAATGCTGTTTAAATATAACACCTGCATGACCAACTTGCTGTGCTAGAGCCTTGTATACCTATGGTAGTAGTGCAAAAACAAAAAGAAAAAGCAATCAAATTTTGAACAAAAAGCCTGTCCTAGCCTGTATGCAAACACACTGAGTACTAACTATCTCTTTCCCTCCTCCAGACCATTCATAGCCATTATTTAAGGGTTCTCCCCTCCCATCAAATACCTACATCAGTTAAGAAGAATTGCCCAGAAAATACTGTGAACCCAACAAAGAAGTTTGAGAGAACTATAGCCTGAAAGTAGTGAATGTATGCTAATTTTCTTGGTTTAGTGTACTTTATATAGTGTACTCCCTTAAGGACAACTGACTGACTTTAGTGTGGTCAAACGCTGCATCACAGATTAGCGGCAGGCATTACCACCCCCATATATCTGATGCCTTATTAGTTATACTGCACTCCTTTTCCCTTATAATCTAGAGTGCACCTTTGCCTCTTTCTACCCATCCTGCCCACACACCAGCTCCCTGAATTACACAACACATCTCTGATAAACTATTTTGTTTGAATTTAGTCTAAGGTTACTTAACTGTCACAAACCTACCTTCCACCCATATAGGATGCATATTGCAGTAATAGACTCTCTTTCACATAACACTGATAGTCTCCCAAACTCTCCAGTGTCTTGGACTACTGGCTCTCCCCCACTCCGTTAGCTACGCTCACTCTGCTGCTCTACCCTACCCCCATTCCCACCCACTCCATATCAATTACATTTATAGTTATACACCACACCCTCTATCACTTCCCTCCCACCCAATTAGAGTTTCACACCACAGATATCACTTACAAACCAACACCCTTCACCACACCCTTACTATCACTCATTATTAGTATATCAAACCCACTTACTTTAAGTTACTACCCTTAAACACTCTTCACCATACATGAACTATAAACAACAGTCCCACTTAGTAAAAGCACTACTCTACGTATGTACTATCATCACCTTTCTCTTGCTGTCCTACCTCTCCTCTTACCACACTCAACTACATATCATTACCCCCCCCCACAATGACAAACCGAACCTCTATCCACTCCCCAGAAACTTTGTAACTTCCCTATCACACCACTAGACTTCACCTCCTCTAGATCAGTCTGTTACTCCCACTACAAACTGTCAGTCAGAACTAATCCTCACTCCTCATTAAGACATACTAAATTACTGCACAAACTTACTAAACTGTATCTTCACCTACTCCACAAACTCATTCTCTGTGGTGGCATTCACCCTAATCCTGGGCCCACCACAACACACTACACAGACTCTATTCAGCCAAACACCCTATACTATAGACCTATCTCCTCTCTCCACTTCAGTAACATAAATGCAAGAAGTATATTTAACAAAATCCAGGACCTTCACGCCCTTCTAGCTGTATATAAACCAGAAATAGCAGTGCTAGCTGAAACATGGCTTAAACCAGAATACCATAATAATGAGATTTTAGCCCCTGGCTATAACATAATACGCAGAGATAGAGTAGAGAAAAAGGGAGGTGGCATAGCGATTTTGTTTCAGAATCATCTCACCATTGAACAAATTGATTATAACACCCAAGAAATCAAAGATGTTGAACTAATTCTTGCCAAATTAAAACTAAACTCAAACATATCATTATTGCAGGTGGCTACATTCCACTAGGAAATAACACTGCTATAATGGAAAACCTGCTAAACTGGATCTCAAACCCCATGCCACAAGAAACTGTACTATTAGGTGACTTTAATATTGACTGGCTGAACTGCTCTAGCCACACTGCAACTACCCACATTAACCTCCATAGATTTATCCAAATTATATCCACCGCAACCAGAACAGACAAAACCTCAAAACGCGAATACCATCTTAGACTGGATTCTGTTAGCTGACCCCACTCTAGCATGGCACTCTGGCTGTCTACCTGATGGTCTAAGTGATCATCAACCAACCTATCTATTTCAGAACAGACCCCATTACATAAGCCAACCCATCCTCAGAGTAATACGTAACAAAAAGACCTTTAAAACAACTGACTTCATCAATTCACTACAAAGCTGTAATTGGACAACCCTAAAACTACTATCTCTAGATGATGCCGTACAGTACTTTAACTCCACTTTCCTGCAAATCCAAAACTGTCATGCCCCCTCCAGAACTATAAGACTAAAAGCTAACTATGCTCCATGGCTAACTAAAGATACTAAGACTACAATGAAAGAGAGGGATCTGGCCTGGAGTCAATATCAAAAGAACAAAACCAGTAATCTGAGGGAAACCTACCAAGAACTTTGAAACAAAGCCAAAAAACAAATCAAACTAGACAAAAGTAACTACTACAAAAACATGCAGGAAAAATATGCCAACACCCCTAAGACATTTTGGGCTACAATAAATGGCATAATCCACCCAGGTAAAGCCACCACCCGAACCCCACTACTACCAAATAAACATGACAACATTCACACACAATTTAACAAGTTCTTTACCGAAACAGTCCAAACCCAATGCCAATGCCCTCAATACCACTAGCATCCCTATACCAGGTGCTAGCAAAACCCACCCTGCTACTCAAAACAATACCACCAACTTTTCCCTACAACCTGTACCCACTAAAATTATTTCAAAGCTCCTTAAGAAACTCAAACCAACCATGCTAGCTGCTGGCACCCTACCAGCCAAATTCCTTCAAATAGCAGACGCCATAGTCTGTCCAGTGTCCATCCTCATAAACAGGTCACTTGCAGAATTCAAAGTCCCCATCCTGTGGAAAACATCACACATTATTCCACTGCACAAAGGGAGCAACTCCTTAGAACTTACCAACTACCGCCCAATCGGAATATTCTCACCTCTATCCAAGATATTAGAGAGAGTTGTACATTCCCAACTACTTTGGTACCTCTTACAAAACAACTTAATCTCCAAAACTCAGCATGGCTTTAGACCATCCCACAGCACCACAACAGCATTACTATCATTTACAGATATAGTTAACCACAATAGAAACAAGGGACTATTTGTATCTTCCATTTTCTTAGACTTATCTAAAGCCTTTGACATGGTAGACCATAACATTCTTCTCCAAACTTTATCTTCCCTAAGCCTCAGCCCCTCCACTATATCATGGTTTACTAGCTACTTATCTGGTCAAAAGCAAGCAGTCCTATGGCATGACCAGCTGTCCCCTCTGCTACCAGTATCCATAGGTGTCCCTCAAGGATCCATCCTTGGCCCACTATTGTTCTCACTATTCACCAACCAAATCAATTCCTCCTCACTCACAGCATCAGTAGTACAATACGCAGATGACACCACCCATATAAGTGCCACCCCCACCTTAAAGGAACTGCAAATCCTCACCCAAAACACTTTTACTCTAGCCGAAACATGGTTCACAAACATCAAACTTATTCTTAACCCCCAAAAATCTAAATTACTTATTTTCAGCCCAGGGCATGCCCCCCCCCCCAACAACACTTTCACCATTCACTCCAAAGATAACATTCAAATCACTCCAACTGCACACACTAAACTCTTAGGTGTAGAAATAGACAATAACCTCAAATCTGACATCCATATAATACAAACCATTAAGAAAGTTAATAAAAAACTAGGACTTCTCTATAGGAACAAACACTTTATAACTAAGCAAACCAAAGCTACTATTGCAAGAACTCATCTGTTATCCATCCTTCTCTATGCCTCTCCCATCCTTACTAATCTCCACCAGTTTGATCTGAACAAAATGGAATCTTGTTATAACAAAATAGCCAAGTTTGCTACTGAAAGCTCATACAAATCCCACCACTGTCTCACCCTTAACCAACTCAATTGGCTCAAGCTACCTCAATTACTTCTGTTTAATCAACTCACAATAGTGCATAATCTCTTCTACCTTCCAGAAACCCCCCCCCCCGTACTTCAAAATATAATTAACCCCCACATCCCTACCAGAGCCTTACGATCTAGTTCTCAGAACCTAATAAGCATTATCAGACACAAAAATGATGCTGGCAAATCTGTCTTTGCCTGCACTATTGCCAAAATCTGGAACTCACTACCTAGCCAACTGACCTCCACAACCTCCACTATTCAATTTAAGAAACTCCTGAGAACCCACTTCTCAAACAATTGGCTTTGTTCATGCTACTCCCCAGGTTAATTTGCACCAATACCATGTTCAAGAATTCTACTAAAGGTCCCCTAATTCCTTTCACTGTAAAGCTTAATAATCACTGGTTATTTCTGTAACAAAATACGGACTGAGCATGTGCTCAGAAACACTGTAGTATCTGCTAAATATTAATAGAGCACTGTTAAGTCAACAAAATAATGTAGCTTCCTCACCTAACCTATTATATGTTAGATATTCACTATCTTGGTTGCATGGGTTATAATTATCCTGCTTACATGCTAGCCTGGTTAGGTGCTTAAGCAAGAACTGCACATATCCTTTTCTCACTAGCTTCTCTTGTAATTAACTACCTTAGCCTACTGCTTATACTACTCTGAACCTAGCTCCATACTGTAGCATTTAATAAGTAATTCCTAGCTAGACTGTTGCACACTGCTTAGACATTTTCTCTACTTGTATGAGTACTCTTTACCTTTTGTTAGTTTGAATAGGTGCTGGGATGCCTTGTATTGTATCTGCTAACTTTGCAATTAATGTTTTTCAATTGTTTGTATGAACTCAACTGCTGTGATTACTACCCCAACTGTATTTTTAAATACCTGTTAGCTTGTTTGAACTGCATGCTCTGTGTACTAGCCTGTCATTTAAATGTCTTTCTTACCCCTTCACTGTTTTTTTTCTTGTCCCCACTGTTCCTAGCTTTGAAACTTCTATCCTACACAAATACCTTATGAGTATACCTACCTGGTGAAATGACTCCCTGCAAACCAAATCCATACAAATCCTCTATAGCATAAAGACTTGCTGTCCTGCTTAATAAACCCTGTTCACTAGGAGGCAAGAAAGTTGTGTTATCAAATAAAGTGGTAATATTTAAACACTTGCTAAATATCTGGTGTATGCATTATATGCTAACTTAGCCAGGATACCCAGGAACCAAACTCCCCTCTCTATCCCTTAGCATTTAGATGTTTTATCACTCCTGTGCTGTCTCCTGCAACTATCCATAGGAGCCTTCACAAACCTTGAAACATCTCTCTCTGCTCACTTACCTCTGTTGTTATAACACTCTCTGACCACTAGATGGCTTTCTAAACTAGGATAGCACCCAAATCATCCATTCTTCCCTTATCTCCAAAGAATTTAATGTTCTGTCCCAGGATTGAGAACTGTCTTCCTGCCCAATCTCTACACTATACCTGCTACTTTCTGCTAGCATTGCTCTCTGCTACCACTTACCTTCACGACTACTATTACCTATCTCCCTAGACCTATTCCTTCTCAACTAAGGTACCCAGTAGTTAGCTGCTTCCTGTTAGGTTTTTGCTGACTTACTCACTTACCTGTCAGAACCTGCTCCATTCGCCCTGCGGGCTCATTCCTCTCCCCTACTCTACCCCCAATTTCCACCCACCCCAGGGGTCCTAACCATAAACCTCCTGTGGCCACACCCCCACTCCTACTCAACCAATCTCATCCTCCTACTCATTACATGCTAACTATCCAAACTCGCCACTTAGAGATACTCATTACTTCTAGTACTTAATCAACTTACAAACTTTATATCCCAACTTACTACTAAACCTTGAAGTACCTCCCCACTCTCTTCCTCTTAAAGATACCTTACTCCAGTTTATTTATTTACCTAACCTATCACCATGACCAATATACCCAGATTCAAATACGCACTAATTTTCCTTTTAATTGCCATCTTACCTTTACTATCTATAGCCTATGTACTAGCTAAATATGAACATCTGACCTTGAATAACTTCATCCAGTCCCTTAAACAAGCAACCCTGACAGACCTACTACCTTACCATAACTATATTAATATTACCTCTACAACCACCTATTTAGTGCCAAAGTTTCATCGTTTAGTCCACATCAACTATAACCAACCCAAGAAAACAAAATATACACCCTGTAAATTCCTAAATATCATACACAGGATTAAAAATGCTAAACTTTTAGATGGTGACATCCATCCAAACCCTGGCCACAACACTACAACCACCACTAACCCTTCTAAACAAAATCACTCTACTTTTCAAACCATCACAAAAGTATCAAACTCCCTCCTCATAGCTCACCTCAATATACAGAGCCTAAACATTAAAGTTGCCCACCTCCATGCCCTCTTAGATATCTACTGCTTCGACATCCTTTGCCTAACAGAGACCTGGTTAAAACCTGCAGCACTGGACATGAAATCACCCCACCAGGATACAATATCATGAAATTAGATCGAATAAACAAAAGGGGCGGGGGAGTAGCAAAACTATACAAAGCAGATTTGCAATTAACACCAATAAATTTGCAATCACCTTCTATTAATAGAACGGAAATCCTTATTTCTAAACTCCAAATCAACACCTACAAATCAATCTATATAATATGCGCCTACCTCACTCCTGGTAACAACATAACCATCCTGGAAAATATTCTTTCCTAGCTGTCAGCCAACTACCCACAAGAAACCATTATCCTGTGTGACTTTAATATTGACTGGAATACCTGCATCTCAGACAACCAGACTACCCACATAAACCTTCATTGTTTTTCTCAAACTATCACCTCCCCCACCAGGATCCATAAACCCAACAACAAAGAAACAACTCTAGACTGGATACTAATAAACAGTCAGCCCCTTTCTTATGATGCAGGAATCCTTCCTGATGATATCAGTGACCACTCACTGACCTACATAATCAGACAAAAGATTAATACTCATAAAACAACCTTATATAAAACTATTCGGTCCAACAAAAACTTTAACCCTATTAACTTCCAAACTGAACTGAAAGCATTTGACTGGTCACCCCTAAAATACCTATAATTAGATGAAGCTGTATCCTACTTTAATGCCAAATTCTTAGAAATCCTGGATCATCATGCCCCATCCCGCTCAATGAGAAACAGGACAAAAACCACTCCATGGCTAACAAAAGAGTCAAGGCACAAAATTATACTAAGAAATAAAATCTGGAGCAAATGGCGAGCAACTAAAAACCCAGCTGATCATCTAACATTTAGACAGTTGAGAAATGCCACCAAAAAGTCTATATTACTAGATAAAAGAAACTTCTATCACAACAACCAGCAAACCCATCAATATAAACCTCAAAAGTTCTGGGCAGGCATTAACAAACTCCTCCACCCAGGACAGTCCAAAACTCCTACCCCAACAGGATCCAACTATGAAAGTCCTAAGCATATTGCAAATGCCTTTAATACCTTCTTTACTGAAGCAGTCCAAACTCTCGCCAACTCACTACCTCCTGTTAGCACGTCTATCATCCTACTTGTCAACTTTAACCCCCTCATTTAATTTATAACCAGTCCCAACGTCCCTCATCTGCACTCGTCTTCATAAACTAAAACCTTGCACCCCCCCAGCTGACCATCTACCAGCAGAATATCTACACATAGCTGCAGCAGTAATATCCTTTCCTATTTCTAGCCTTATAAATAGAACCATCACTGAAGGAACAATCCCATCTATCTGGAAAGTCTCCCATATTATCCCACTTCACAAAGGAGGCAACTCAACTGAACTCTCAAACTACCTCCCAATAGCTTTACTCTCCCCTTTAGCTAAAATTATGGAAAAATATATCCACCGCCAACTACTAGACCACCTACTGAAAAATAACTTACTAGCTAACTGCCAGCATGGCTTTAGGTCTCACCATAGTACCACCACAGCCCTCCTATCCTTTTCTGACCGTATTAACAATAATTGAAACAACCATACTCTATCGTCAGCACTCTTTATTGACCTATCAAAAGCCTTTGATATTGTCAACCATCAACTTCTCTTGAATATACTTGGTTCTCTCTCACTAGATATACAGGCTTTACAATGGTTTAAATCATACCTTGAGAATAGGCAACAGGCTGTGCTCTGGGAAAATAATCTATCCTTTCACCTTCCTATTACCCTAGGAGTCCCTCAAGGTTCTATCTTAGGCCCTCTCCTATTCTCAATTTTCATAAATGATCTCAATCTGATCATTCCTCTAGCTACATGTATCCAATATGCTGATGACTCCACACTAATATGCTCAGCTACCTCTACACCTCAACTTCAGGCCATTACCCAAACAGTGCTTAACAGAATCCAAAAAAAAAACAAAACTACTACTCTTCACTCCCACACAAAGGTCCCCCCCAATTCACTTTGCAGTTATATCTAATGATGGTATCATTATATCTCCTGACCCAACTACCAAGCTCTTAGGGGTTACAATAGACCATAATCTTAGGTTTGACATACTTATTAGCACAATAAAAACAGTGAACAGAAAATTAGGCTCCCTCTATAGGATTAAACCCTTCCTTACTCCAACAGCTAGAATGACTATTGCCCTCGCCCATCTAATTTCCACCCTCCTCTATGCCTGTCCCATCTATACCAACCTATCAAAAAACAACCTTAACAAACTAGCTACCTCCTACAACAATATTGCCAGATTTGCTACTGGTTCCTCATTTAGAACTCACCACTGTCAAAGCCTAAAGCAACTAGGATGGCTAGAACTTCATAATCAACTCCAAATTAAACAACTTATTATCGCCCATATGATCCTCTATCTTCCAAAAAAATTCTCCTATACTTACTAGCCTTCTTACCCCCTATAGTAATTTGACAACCCTTCAATCAGCCAATAAAGTACTGGTATCCACAGTCAAATCCAAAAATAAGGCCGGTGACTCTCTGTTCGCCAACACTGTTGGCAAATCCTGGAACCTCCTTCCCAATTAACTCATCTCTCTCCTCAGTGAAACCGTTCAAAAAACAACTCAGAGAACACCTTTGTAAACACTGGTTATACACATGTAGTAACACAGACTAATCTTACCACCACTTTCTCTGTACCCTTCCCACATTACCATTTGTAATTGGATTCCTACTCTCTCCATGCCTCAGACAGTAGACACACCTTTACTTTTTTTAGTATGTATAACAGTTTCATTCACGTAATCTTTTTCTAATTGTGTACTTGCTTAGCTAGCAGCAGTAATCTATTTATCACATAAAAACATCCATATAAATGTTCTTTATACTTCCTACTACATGCTTCCCTTAAGTTGCTATGCTACTATAGGATAAATGGTATAACTCTCTGCTAAATACTGCTCCTTGAGCTGTGACATTTATTTGTCTATTTTTTTTTCTTCACCTCTCTTTCTTATTGTGTGCCACTTTGAAATAGTTTGTTGCTCTATCTGTTTCTTATCTTCTGCTCCTTTAATAATAATATTTGTCTATATAATACGTGTATTCTTCAGCTTAAAATAGTACTGTACTTTAACCTTAAGTTGTTACATAATTATTTATCTGTACCTGAAGTTGTAAGTTTTGCTTATGTGGAGCTTTACTCCCCGGGCCTCTACTGAAAGTGGACATATATCCAGTTAGACTAGCCCGGTAAACAAATATAAAATAAATAAAATAACTAAATAAATAAATATTGAGAGTACTCATAATTTAGAAAGACAAAAAAAAAGGGTTTTCTTGTGTTTATATGTTATATTCTATATAAACCTTACTAGAATGCTGTATGCTGACTTTACTAAAGGAATTGTTAATCTATACATAACTTACGTTTCTATGGAACCTATATCTGTGTATGATATTCTTGTGTAATTTCTTTATGACATGCTATTGGAGCTTTTCTCCCGGGGCCTCTGCTGAAACTTTCCCGGTTAACAAATGTAAAATAAATAAATAAATAATATTTTAATCTGTATACCTGAAGCATTTGCACACAGCTTTCTCTTGCAGATGTTTTCTCAGTGCCCTTTTCCAATTCTTTCAAAGTATGTGCTGTTTTGGATGTGGTGGTTAGCCTGTTCCATTTAGCAGAACAGCCGGTGCCCCATTCCAAACTGATGCAGTAGTCTGAGATTGTGGTACCTTGTTGGATGATTACACCCTCCTTTAACCATTTTATTGTATCGGCAGTCAGTAAATTCTTTTGTCTAGCACAATTGATTATCTAAAAACATCTTATCCAGGTCTAAAAAGGTATTGTCCACAGCAATCAGATCTGATTAGGTCAGTAATGGAGTACAATGAGCCCTTTGGGAAGCAAGTCTCTCACACAGATAGAAACACTCCAATGGTTCATAACGTAAATGATTCCTGGTCTAAAGACTGCTAGCTTTTAATTCAGCTTTGAAGCCATGTCACTATGCTTTGCTTTCTTTTATGGATTTCTATGTCTTCCATTTCTTGTTTTGTACCTGTAAGACAAACAGCACCAATTTCTCTCAAGCTAAGTATTCATAGCTTCACCAGCTTATAAATAAAACAATCTGTAGGGGCAGATTTATTACCCAGCTGTTATACTATCTGTAAAACAAATTATCCCTACATGTAAAATAGAGTGACACCCTTGCATCTTCCAAGAAGAACCTTGAAGAATGGATGGGCATCTGCAAATTCATTCCTATCCTGATAACCTTTAGTCTTCAGATGGAAGGAGGCACATCCTGGGGTTTAGTATTGGGAAGGCAAAGTCAATGTATCAGCTTACTTACTTTATAATTCTTATGGTCATATGATCATAAATCAAAAGAGATGTGGGCATGATACTGGTATACAAGATTATATCAGGAAGATATAGATATGAAGCGGTCATTCTGAACAGGAAGGGCAGAGTGAGGATGAGAGGGTGTAGACCTTGATTTTTAGAAGTACTTTTTCACATAAAGGATTGAGAGCTTATGGAATGGACTATTGTAATGAGTCATGGTGAGGGAATCATCCACGGAGATATTTAAGAGGAGATATGGCAGGTCAAAAAAAAAAGAAAAAGAAGGAAGCTAGAGGGAAGACAGTAAGTTAAGTCGTTCCAAGGTCAGATTTTATGTGTGTGTGTGTGTGTGTGTGTATGTAAATATGTATATATATATATATATATATATATATATATATATATATATATATATATATATATATATATATGTGTGTGTGTGTATGTATATATATATATATATATATATATATATATATATATATATAATCAGCACACTTTGCTAATAAGCTAATTCATTTCAACATTTAAAACAGCCACAGTTAGCTGAATAATCTGATTAAGGGAGATCTGAGAAAATGCTTTTGCTATGAGCGACTGTTTCTTCTAAAGCTTAGTCTGTCCTTTTGAACGAAGTAAAGGTTTCCTTTTTATGTGAAATCCTGTAGTTTTTAGATCTTTTTAGACATATCTTTCAAGTGTACCTCATTATGAGGAATGTTCTTCATTATGAACCTTAAAAAGTTCAAATTCTCCACTGTTCTACACTGAAAGGATCTATCACACATTTAGTGTTAAGAATTTTTTTAAATAATGTCTATGTTAAATACTACTGCACCATACTAATTCATTAAAATAACATATTATAGGTAAACGTAATACATTTTAACCACCCTGTGAGCTTTCTAGATGAAGTTGTTAGTAAGCTGTTTGCACGTGTTCCACATTTTTTTTTTATTTATTCTTCATTATGAGAGACAGTGTTCCACATTTTGGAGACCGAAAGTTCAGAGCTATGCTGGTGGTTGATGTAGTATCCAGTAGACTTGCTTTACAAGTGTTATATTTGAGAGGGGCATAATTGCTCAATGGGAGAGATTTATTATACATTATTGTAAAATTAAACTGCAGTGGTGGTGCTGCGGTAGCGTTGTCGCCTCACAGTAAGACGTTGTCCTATTCGATTCTCAGCTAGAGCGTCTTCTGTGTGGAGACATGCATGAATGGGTGTATCTTCTTTGAAGGTTGTGCATCAGGGCTGGCAACTCAGCACGTAAAAATCTACTGCCAATCATTAGTGGACCAGAGTTCCGCTGTGGCTACTCCTAACTGGGAAAAGCCGAAAGACACAACAACAACAACATTGTAAAATTAAATTGTGGTCCTAAGGAAGGATGACAGCTTACCTTGCAGAAGGTTACATATCTTAAGGATTTAAGTAACTGCTTTCCTATACTATTGTTTACCTGTGGGATACAAGGGAAGACTGGCTGAGATTGTAAAAATAAGCCCTTCATTGGAAGAAAAAGAAATTCATTCTAAAAGTAATATTACAAATAAGATCAGACCAATGATAGACGTATACATATGATGTCCTTGCTAATAATGTTTTATCAAATTAAGAATTTCTGCCACTGAGCCAAATTGAAGTCCTCGATACTAGTGTTCTTGGCATCTTTTATATTATTTGAGTCTTTTGTTGATCTGATGTAACACGTGTCCTACTTGCAGAGTTAAAAGTTTGAGTTAAGGCAAAGTATAGATGTTCTTTCTTTAGATGGAGAGAAGAAAAACAATGCTGCTTTAACCAAAAGGTGGATAATAGTCTCTACTTCATTAGCTTCCGTAAAACACTGAGAACAGAAGGAAGAAGTAGTTCAGAAAAGAATAACAGACCTTTGTGATAGTAGGAAAGAATGTATACTGCTCGTTCATTTTTGCTTAGCAGACTTCCACAAAACTTTGAAAGCTGGTAGCTTTAAAGAAGATGATACAACAAAAGCTGTGTCTCTGAAACACTCCATCTCTTTGTTACCAGCTGAAAGTTCTCCATTTGGTATTCTTAACCATTGGAAGAAGACCTGTGGAGAGTGGTGGTCATCTGCTTCAGTTCCGAACTGATGTAAGATGAGCTGAAACACATCATGGCTTGAGAGACTTACTCCTAGGTTTGCCTTGCTAGACTGCACTGGAGGCAAGAATATATACAACATTACTAAGGTATTGTTTGTTGTGAGAATGAAAGGCTCCTGTACTTCAGATTAGGTGGAAGGCATTGAGAAATAAAATCACAGACATCTTCTTGATACTGATATTTTTTTTACATTGCTTGAGGTCCCACAGGCTCTGAAATTTATGGATGCTGGAGTGAAGCCCCCAAGCCATGAAAGATGGATCTGTAGTTCATTCTTAGCTTAGAGGAGGGGGCTAAAAATGTATCCATTCATCATCTTAACAAGTCTATTGTAACATCTAATCTTATTTTAAATATGTGGGTTCACTGTAAATTCTTTCTTTAGGATGTGATCTTTAGGATGTGAGTGTATTGTTTATCAATATTGTGATAATTGGTTAAGTAAGCTGAATCAATGACTTTTCAGCCATGAAGCAGGCCAAAACAGCGATGATAAACACAGTATGCATGTGTTTATACATATAAATGTGTACATATATGTATGCATGTATGTATGTGTCTAAATATACATACGTGGATAAAGTGGCAGTTGTCAATCTGCTGCAACATTGATGTCTATAACACTGAGAGAGTAACATCAACAAACACATTTCTGCTCATACACTGAACCTATTCTTTGGGTGATGCAAATTATAGTACAGTGTATTGCAGGGGGGGGGGGGCAAGCCACCCTGCATCCTGCAGACCTTCTGATAATTACTTATCCCAACTCTGAGATTATACAATCCCCAGGGAAATTGTATATTTCCCAACCCTGGGGATTGCCCAGTATCAGACAACTGCTAACCATATATGTTGTCAACAAAAGTGTGCTGAAAAAAGGAAGGTCAATTTTAGTTTAAATTGACTATGAGTAGGTAAATCATATACATACATACAAACAGACATGCACAAACACAAACACACACATATTATATATATATATATATATATATATATATATATATATATATACACACACACACACACACACACACACACACACACACACACACACACACACACATATACACTGACACACAATATATCATCATCCCACTTTTTCCCATTTTCAACATCGGTTGGGTATCGTGTTAACTGTTACCATCTCGCTATATTCAATGCCACACTTCTGCCTTCTTCAGCATTCATGTCTAACTGTTGCAGATCTTCTCTCACACAATCCATTCACCTCTTTGCTGAACATCCTCTTTTCCCTCTTACCTTCTTCCTGCCTTTCCCAAATCTTCTTCACCAGATTATTGTCTTCTTTTTTGTACAAACCACCATAATCTGTTCTCCTTGATCTTTTCTGCACTTGGAGCTACTTTGGCTTCTGCTCTTATGTTGTCATTTCTTTGCCTGTCCCACAGTGTGCATCCTACCACCCATCTCAGGCACTTCATTTCTTTCATCTCTAGTTTCCTCATCTGCTCTGACCTTATTGCCCATATTTCTGTGCCATACGGTAGTACTGGTTGCACCACTGTTTTGTATACCTTACTTTTTAGCTTCTTTGGCATTTCTCTGTCATAGACTACACCTGTAACCCTGTGCCAGTTGGCTGTAGCCCCTCTGATTCTAGCTTTGACCTCTTCATTCAGACTTCCCTTATCCTCAACCACCCCTACCAGATACTTGATGCTATCAGTCTGTTCCACTATCATCGCTTCTATCTCAATTCTCAGCTGCTTCTGATTTCACCAATTTACTGCCATAGTCTTATCTGTACTTAGTTTCATCCCATGTGCCTTCAGTATTGCATTCCATTCCCCTATCCTTTGCTGACGTTCTTGTTCAGAGTCTGCCTGTAATGCCACATTGTCTCCATACAGCAGTTTGAAATCTGCAGCACATGAGTTTTCTTTTCATGAGAACATGAGAACATGGGTAACCTTGTGATTTTCTGCAAATGTAAAAATGTGGAAGAATGTGGAAGAACGTGCATTTTAGTATGGGAGAAAGAATCTGTTTTTTGTTGAAAAGAAGTGATAAAGTACAATATGCATTTGGAGACAAAAACAATAACATCAGTGAGTCAGTCTTGCTGGAAGACCTGTTTGAAGCAACATCTATCTAAGTTCTATATCTACCTGCATATTTAGCACTTAGCAAAGCTAAGGATTCATTTTTTTTAAGTCTGAGTCTTTTATTCTAATCAACTAATGTAGTTAGATTGTTTTTGTTAAATATTCTGTCTGAAAAACTACTTTTTGTTCATTTTTTATTGTGCACTGCTCTTAACTTTTGAATATTTAATCTGCATCAACACTGTATTCTTTATTGTGTAAGTAAAGTTTTTTTTCTAGTCACTTTTAAGATCCCATGGCAGGTATTTTTGTTATGTATTAAATATTAGATAAGTACTACATGTTGTCAAGTTGTAATATCTGCCTCTCTAGCCAAAGCACATAATTCACATTACCAATGAGGTATTACTTTTGATCATTTTTGAGTAGCTATTGGCCAATATTGGTATGGTTAACAGTTTTTTGTCACCTGCTATATCTGGGATGGTGGCAGTAGTACAATGCCAGGAAGAATTAAATAATTATGCTAGCCTTTCATAGGTGTTTGATGTGTATGTGAAAATAATTTGTTTGAAAATAAGTTACTGTGGTAAAGATGCACTGGATGATAATGTGGTTAATAGAAAGAGAGTGGCTAGAAATAAGATTGGTATGCTAGGAAAACTGAATCACCTTTGTAAGTAGTCAGTATGTAGTCCTAGTCTGGTGTGAATGATGGGATCCCATCTGTGATGCAGTGCATCTACCCTTTATGATCTTGAGGCTGGGTTGCATTTGCAAAATTAATATTCAATCAGATTTGTCTACACATTTTTAATTTAATCTGTTGGGCACCGGTGATGTAACTTGAGAGACCATCCTTCTAAGTGACCATCAGACTAATTTGTGGCAGTGGTGCAGACTCGAGGCCTGTAATCCCTGCCCCTCTCATATCCAGTGACAGTCATTGGATTCGAATCCATCCATTGCCAATCCAGTTGACACAAAAGGTGTTACTAGTTTAGTTTAGCCAACTAAGTTTATTTTATTGGGACAGCAGAGGAAACTGGAGAACTCTGAGAAAGCTTATGCAAACATTGGAAGAATGAAAATGCTACACATGCAGGAGAAGTAATCAGGATTGGACATCAGGCTCTTGGGACTGGACAGCAGAATTGTTGCCACAGAGCCATTAAACTGTTCTTTGCATGCTGTTTTTTTTTTGTTTTGTTTTTTATGTGTAGCTTGGCCATAAGGAGAGATCAGGTTGGTGGATTCCATGTATCCCACTGCATGAGAAAAATTCTCTTGATGATATACTTGTCCTGTGATCCTGGTGGAATGGAAAAGGTCTCTAGCAGACTCAACCTGTCTGGCATAATGACTATGCAGGAGTAAGTGTACATGTTGTCTCCCTGAAACCACTTGCATTTGCTGGGAACCTGGTTAGACTTGGATACGTTCATGGAAAACCCCAAGTTGGCAGCAGTAAGTGAATGTTTGGTCTCACAGAGTTCCTTGTCTTAATGAATCTGATGCAGGCAGTCATCCAGGTAAGGACATATGTGGATGCCCTTTATCCTTAAAAATGCTACTACCAGGCAGAGGTATTTTGTAAAAACATTGCGATGAGTAGACAAGCCAAATGGGAATGAAGTAAATTGAAATGGAAATCTCCTGTTCTGAATAAGAGAAACAGTCTATGCTCCTTGTAATTTGCAGTATAAACTTAGGCATCCCTCAGATCAAAAGTAACTAGATAAGCCTTGACCATCAGTGGCCCATCCTTATTTGAAACTAGGAAGACTGGGAAATAAAAATTCTTCCCCTCCTCATCTGCGGGTTCCTTTTCATTAGTAACAGCTGAAGGATGAATAAAGCCAATTCTATATGGTTTGTTGGGGTGGGGGGGGGGGACACTTAACTGAAGGAAAGCAGGATTTGAACTCTGTTTTGCATCCATTTGTGTGAGGCAATCTTTCTTTGACTCTGATTAAGGTTAAGTGACACCCCCCTCTCCCACACACACATATCAGATAAGAGGGAGTATGCAGAGGGGGAGGAAGGGTAGTCAGTGCAGGCAGTGAGGTTAGTGCTTTCACTGTTGAATTTGTGATTGCATAAAGAGCCCTAGTAAAACTCTTTCCAAAAAGCCTCCTTGACTTATTCACTCATTTGTTCCACCACTTTTTCTTTTTAAAAGGCTTTCTTTTGCCTCCCTTGCTGTGCTTGTTTTTGTGATAGTAGAAGGGTTATTGTTATGAGGGGATATATCCTGCTATACAGATGGACATGTGGAAGGGGAAATTACTTAACTGTTTCTCTGGTCTTCCTTCTCTTTTTAAGTTTCTTGAAGCTGTCCTGTGTAGGGCAACCAAACAGCGCAGTCTGATCCATAGAAGCATAATACTCTTATGAGCATAATACATTTAGACATTTGCTGGCAAGGACTGCATTTTCAGTCAAGCATGTTTCTTAATGGCTGTGGGAAAGACTCCTGCCCTTAGATGTTGCATCCACAGCATTATATCCTCAATTTTCTATGGTTCACCATCTTCAGAGTGACACAGATCTGTCTGATTTATTGTACCTTCTAGGTCTTATCAGGGTTTCTCCCATGTCACTTGTTCCATTTTCTAAAGGGATCCTGTTGTTTTGGCATTTTGCTTTGACATTAATTAGTCCTGAAGGCCAATAAAACAGCAGTATAAACTTTTTTCCTGAAGTGGTAGAGAATACTTCTTTCTTTAGCAAGGGTATTAAAGCTTGAAGTGAACTTGGAACTTCTAGTTGCATCTAGGGAGACTACTCCTGGATCCACAGTTGGAGTGTTTTAGAGATAAAGAAAAAATTTTCTTATCCTGGACCACCTATCAGATTTTTATTTAGGTATGGGGAGCTGGAAATCCAGATCCTGAAATACAAAAACAAATTAATCTATAAAGGCACCAAAAACAGGAGGCATAGCCATAGGTTAGATAATGAATACCCAATAAATCCAGTTAAGTTTACCTGCTCTGGTGATAAAGCCTCTTTTACTCTCTGGAGGCTGGGTTCCTAATGTAAATGCATGCCTCAAATAGATGACCTCCTGGAGGTTATGTATTCTGACTTTTGACCTCCTGAATGATCCTCATGAATTACCAGCATGTGAAGGGATGTTTCCTGTTTCTCACTGAAAGACTCTACCCTGGTATGGACATGGGTTTCTGCCATCTGTGATGTGTTATCATACAACTTTGGCATCCCTATCCCATTAGACTATACCAAGAAGGATGTGCTATGTCCATTGACATGTCTGTCTCCTGAGGGGGTAATACGAAGACTGAGCTGGGAAACAATGAAGCCGTGGGCTATGACACTGCCTTTCTGATCAAAACATTTTCTGTTCTGCTTGACATAAAGAGGGCAGACTTTATATTTTGTTCATACTTTGTGGATTCCTTATAATGGTATTCTTTTTGTGACGCACTTTGTAAGTATGCGGATCCTCCACATTGCTGGATGGCAAATTCAAATTATGATGGCTGCATTAAGGGCACCACCAAAGTATAGAGAAAAGCTCTGTGGTTCTCACATGTATTTTCATTTCTTGAAACCCACACAAATTTGGAAGTCAGTGTAAGATGGGACTCCTAAGCAAAATCAGCACCTGGGTATATACTAGTCTTTATACAAGATCTGATACACAAAACTACAAAGGCTCTTTAAACTTGCAACAGACATGCCCCAACAAAAAAGTAAATTTTCTGGAAAGTTAGATATCATAAATATAAAAAAGACAATGAAAATAGTTCCTCAATGAAATACTTTGATTTAAGACAACATGTTCATTTTTGTTTGAGAACCAAATCAAGGGTCCACAAGCTTCATGCCTAAAAAACAGCATATATGTTTTGCAAAAAAACAATTGAAGATGTTGTGGGCATACTGCCCCCTTTCATCTAAGATACATGCCTTTGTCCCTGTTCTGGGATGAATCCAGTCCAAACTTCAGTGATCAAAGTGCTTGGGGAGTCATGCCAGCGAGGGACATATCTAGCTGCAGTCAAATTCAGTGCATACAGGAATTAACTGCAACAGTGATTATTACAAAGCACATCTCCTGGTAACATAAGTCAGCAGCATTAACTAGAAGTGTTGAAAAGGTCTTCTCCATAACAAAGAGGGCTAAGTTCAGGCTGTTGAGTAGGGATATATATGAAATATACTTGTACCTTAAGACTCTTTGAATATGCAGATGACCTAAAAATGTGTGGGTTGTGGACAATTCAAGGAGTTGAGTATGTATCTGATTAATCCCAAAAGCTATAATAAATAAAGAACCAAGCAAGTAGATAAAGGCTGCCTTAAACCAAATAATAAATTCACATTAAAAAGTCTTATTTAAATTGTTGGTTTGTGTTTTTTGTTTTATGGTCTGATGAAGTGCAGTGTATCCGTATGAAAGCGCTTACCTCTGTTTTAATAAATTAATGATTTTAAGCCATGTTTGGCTGCCATATATTCCTTTTTTATCCCAAAACCTTTTGTCAAACTATTCTCATAAGCATAATTTGATTCTTAAATTCATACTTCAACTGAGTTCTAGGCCTAACCATTATTGGTATGCTTTTATTGTTGAGAGTACACTTAGGATATGGTTAAGGATGAATGGTGGATAAAGATTGTATTTCCTGTTATACCCAGGTTGAGGATGCCTGTGTAGCAGAAAAGGACAAAGTTATGGATAGGAGATGGTCATGTATATTCAAAGTATCTCTGACACATACTGAGCAACTCAAGGGCCTAAGCTAAATCCAGATCATCAGTCCATCAGGAAGAGGCAGGTGGGCAGGGCAGAAACACTAAGAAGAAGCAAGAAGAAGCAGGGCACAAACTGCCTCACTGTGTCTAGTTGATGAGCCTGGCCACCTTTTGTTCTAGGAAGATATGGGACTACCCACTCGTAAGAAATTAATAGGCTCAAGAGCAGTCAGAGATGGCTGATGGACATTATACGGGAGGCAAAAAGTATTTAAAAAATGATGGCTGCAAGATATCCAATGCTCATGTCCACAATAGTAATGTCTGTTGCTCCAAGCATTTTAAAGGTTTCAGGCAGAGATGCAGACACTTTAATGGTAAATTTGCCAGCTTTGGTGTTCTAGGAAACATATAATTCACACAAGAATACATGCTTGTATGCATGCAAAGCAAGAGAAGGCTTAGAATAACTGTATTTCTCAACTTAATCCCTGATGTGGAACGCAGTCTATCAATATTTTTGTTCATTGCTATAGAGATACTACCCTTTCATTACATAAATTTGTGGCAAAAAAGAGAATCAGAATGAGGCATGATATACAGTCTCAGTTAATTGATGCTTTAAGAGATGTAGTGAATCCACATTATACATATAAATGTCTGTAATAAGTTTCAATGGAGTACAAATAGGACATTTTTACATTAAATTTCATTTTCAAATGTTTCTGTGTAATTTTTGTTTTTGGTGAAACAAAGAAGCTACTTTCTTAGACACAGCAGATGCCATTAAGGTTCTATCACTGTTATATATTTGATTAAGGATAACAATCTAATATACACCAAAGCAGTCTTATTAGCCCACCGGTTCAAAAGATAATTACAAATTTGTACTTTCTACTTACAACGTTTTTAGTTAGAGAGAGTGAGAGTAAGTGAACTCTGTGTCTCTAGAAAATAAAACCATCAGGAGCCCTTGTTTCTGATGGCATTTCAACAAGTTTCATACGTTTGTCTCACATGCAGTAGCACTTCCTTTCACCAAGATTATCAGAAGCACTGATGAGTGTCACTTTATATGACACTGAAGATCAACTATATCACCCCTTGAGAAAGGCAATGTTTTGTTTGCTTTCACTTATATTATACCATTATTTCAGTGCACCCAAACCCAAATGGTGTGAGAGGTAGATAGAAAACAGTCGACCAAGCTGAAGGCCAGACTGGTAGTGACCACAAAATAAAAAATGGGAAAAAGTTCACCTTCACACACACACACACACACACACACACACACACACACACACACACACACACACACACACACACACACACATACACACACACACACACACACACACACACACACACACACACACACACACACACACACACACACACAGTAAATGGCAATCTTATGATACAAATGCTACAGAACAAGTTTCTTTAGGTTTTCTGAAATGTAGTATGGTCTCAAGTGCACTTGGGTTTGGACATGAACTGCTGAATTGTTGTGTCCTTCTAGTAACTCTCAGCATCTCATGGAAGATCCCATCTTACACTTACCAGCAACAAGAAACACCAAAGTAACTTGCATAAAAATAAACTGTTGCTTCCAAGTTATTGTGGTCTGCACAGCTAGCTGCCTATGTCTCTCTTACTCTCCTTTGACTTACTCTGTTTGCCTCCATTTGCCTCATAATGCATAATTCAGCAGTTTGTTGTTCTATTTGTGGCCTTGTGTCTTAGTTCATGTGATCAGACCATGGCAGATCTGGAAGCAAGAGCACAACTATTGTCTTTTTTTTCCTTGAATGTACCACTGTTGCTATCCTAGTTTTCTAAGATAATTCTTAGCAGCTCAAGCTTGAATGAGAGGTTAAGTATAATGTCATGGTCTTATTCAAGTTTTTTTTAACTCACTTCAAATAGATAGCCATGGAATGGCAACAGCTTTCCATGGTATGTAAAGTACATAGTCAGTTGCCACATCAAACTTGTGAGCCATGATTTTGAGGTCTCTGCATTATCTTTATTTTGGTCTATATCACTTAGTCAAACATTTAATTCATCGATCACTATAAGTCGAACATAATTTCAGTGACTGAAATAACGTTTGACTTATAGTGATTGATGACATTTTTCCCAGGTTAAGGATGCACTTGGGCAATACAAGTACTTTGTCCTTTTCCCCACCATAGTGCAATCTGTGAGTTGGTATATATAGTTAGGGAGGTGTGGAGGTGAAGCCCCCCACTTAGGTGGGTTTGATTTTGTGTGGTTTGGACTAGTGGTTCATTACCCTGGGAAAGATTTCATCCAAAGTTGAAATGATGTTCGACATATAGTGGTCAATGAATAAAGGTTCGATGAATTAAACATTCGGTTAAGTCATGTAGATCTTTGTATCCAGTACCACAGCTGAAGTACTTAAACACCTTGTACATTGACAATGACAGGAGCTGTATTCTCTATGTCTGAAAATTTAGAATTTATATCAACTACAAATGCAGGTTTGCCAGTGTATATTTCTTGGCTCTCAAAAGGTGTATGCCATCATCTTTTTGAGAAGAGCACAACACATGGAGATTTCAGTCTTCTGAAATAAAGTAATGCATAAGTTACTTTCAGGACAAAATGCAATCACTTAGATAGAAGCTGACTTTGTCCAAAAAAACTGTGATATCATTTTCACTGAGGCAACTATTGTCTTTGTTTCCAAAGAATGGCAGGTAAATATACCAGCAAGACACACCATGTTTGATGTGTAAATAACACCAAATTACTTGCCCATCTGAAATTGCAGGATGAACAAAAGTCACACCAGCAAAATATTGGCTAAGTTTAAGACTGCATGAAATCTGAGCTTCTTCTTAACATGTCCCAAGCAAAGTGCAAGACCTTCTATAAGCATGGTCATAGAAATGGATAATGTCAAATAATTGGAGATTTGCCATATCCATCAATCAAAATTTGACTTTCATCATCAAAGCAATTCAGATGGGTCATGAATTAACATAAATATTTGATTTAAACTTGCTGAAACACTAGTTGCTTTTTATGTGAAATTAAAAGTTATATTTTAAATGAAGATCATTTGACTTCTACAGTGATTGTTATAATTGTTCTATCAGCTTGTCACATGATTAGTTTAATGACTGCTGCTGGACTTTTTTCCATACATTGTTCATCATTATGTTTGCTTTATCAAATAAGTGAGAACTGGGGGCGTAGCTAAGATGCCAGTCTGATAGCAGCATAAATCCATAGCTCTGTTTAGATTTTAATATCCTGACAGGAAATATACTTTACTTTTTAGAAAAATCTAACTAAAAGTATACAACAAGATAGATTAACATAGACTCTTTATTATTTTCTAAAACTGAATACATAGTCAAGAGAATTTTTTTAATTTTTCCTGTCAAGAAGTTTTCTACTGGAGATCTCAAGATGAGCAACTTGAAGAACCCACACCAGGAGAGTGCAGTGAAGAAAGAACTACATCTTATAATAACAAACATCCAAGAACTGTCACTAAACATGAGCAACGTGAAGAACCCACACCAGGAGAGTGCAGTGAAGAAAGAACTACATCTTATAACAACAAACATCCAAGAACTGTCACTAAACATGAGCAACGTGAAGAACCCACACCAGGAGAGTGCAGTGAAGAAAGAACTACATCTTACAATAACAAACATCCAAGAACTGTCACTAAAAACATGAGCAACGTGAAGAACCCACACCAGGAGAGTGCAGTGAAGAAAGAACTACATCTTATAATAACAAACATCCTAGAACTGTCACTAAAAACATGAGCAACATGAAGAACCCACACCAGGAGAGTGCAGTGAAGACAGAACTACATCTTATAATAACAAACATCCAAGAACTGTCACTAAAAACATGAGCAACGTGAAGAACCCACACCAGGAGAGTGCAGTGAAGAAAGAACTACATCTTATAATAACAAACATCCAAGAACTGTCACTAAAAACATGAGCAACGTGAAGAACCCACACCAGGAGAGTGCAGTGAAGAAAGAACTACATCTTATAATAACAAACATCCAAGAACTGTCACTAAAAACATGAGCAACGTGAAGAACCCACACCAGGAGAGTGCAGTGAAGAAAGAACTACATCTTATAATAACAAACATCCAAGAACTGTCACTAAAAACATGAGCAACGTGAAGAACCCACACCAGGAGAGTGCAGTGAAGAAAGAACTACATCTTATAATAACAAACATCCAAGAACTGTCACTAAAAACATGAGCAACGTGAAGAACCCACACCAGGAGAGTGCAGTGAAGAAAGAACTACATCTTATAATAACAAACATCCAAGAACTGTCACTAAAAACATGAGCAACGTGAAGAACCCACACCAGGAGAGTGCAGTGAAGAAAGAACTACATCTTATAATAACAAACATCCAAGAACTGTCACTAAAACATGAGCAACGTGAAGAACCCACACCAGGAGAGTGCAGTGAAGAAAGAACTACATCTTATAATAACAAACATCCAAGAACTGTCACTAAAAACATGAGCAACGTGAAGAACCCACACCAGGAGAGTGCAGTGAAGAAAGAACTACATCTTATAACAACAAACATCCAAGAACTGTCACTAAAAACATGAGCAACGTGAAGAACCCACACCAGGAGAGTGCAGTGAAGAAAGAACTACATCTTATAATAACAAACATCCAAGAACTGTCACTAAAAACATGAGCAACGTGAAGAACCCACACCAGGAGAGTGCAGTGAAGAAAGAACTACATCTTATAATAACAAACATCCAAGAACTGTCACTAAAAACATGAGCAACGTGAAGAACCCACACCAGGAGAGTGCAGTGAAGAAAGAACTACATCTTATAATAACAAACATCCAAGAACTGTCACTAAAAACATGAGCAACGTGAAGAACCCACACCAGGAGAGTGCAGTGAAGAAAGAACTACATCTTATAATAACAAACATCCAAGAACTGTCACTAAAAACATGAGCAACGTGAAGAACCCACACCAGGAGAGTGCAGTGAAGAAAGAACTACATCTTATAACAACAAACATCCAAGAACTGTCACTAAAAACATGAGCAACGTGAAGAACCCACACCAGGAGAGTGCAGTGAAGAAAGAACTACATCTTATAATAACAAACATCCAAGAACTGTCACTAAAGCATGAGCAACGTGAAGAACCCACACCAGGAGAGTGCAGTGAAGAAAGAACTACATCTTATAATAACAAACATCCAAGAACTGTCACTAAAAACATGAGCAACGTGAAGAACCCACACCAGGAGAGTGCAGTGAAGAAAGAACTACATCTTATAATAACAAACATCCAAGAACTGTCACTAAAAACATGAGCAACGTGAAGAACCCACACCAGGAGAGTGCAGTGAAGAAAGAATTACATCTTATAATAACAAACATCCAAGAACTGTCACTAAAGCATGAGCAACGTGAAGAACCCACACCAGGAGAGTGCAGTGAAGAAAGAACTACATCTTATAATAACAAACATCCAAGAACTGTCACTAAAACATGAGCAACGTGAAGAGCCCACACCAGGAGAGTGCAGTGAAGAAAGAACTACATCTTATAATAACAAACATCCAAGAACTGTCACTAAAAACATGAGCAACGTGAAGAACCCACACCAGGAGAGTGCAGTGAAGAAAGAACTACATCTTATAATAACAAACATCCAAGAACTGTCACTAAACATGAGCAACGTGAAGAACCCACACCAGGAGAGTGCAGTGAAGAAAGAACTACATCTTATAATAACAAACATCCAAGAACTGTCACTAAAAACATGAGCAACGTGAAGAACCCACACCAGGAGAGTGCAGTGAAGAAAGAACTACATCTTACAATAACAAACATCCAGGAACTGTCACTAAAACATGAGCAACGTGAAGAACCCACACCAGGAGAGTGCAGTGAAGAAAGAACTACATCTTACAATAACAAACATCCAAGAACTGTCACTAAAAACATGAGCAACGTGAAGAACCCACACCAGGAGAGTGCAGTGAAGAAAGAACTACATCTTATAATAAACATCCAAGAACTGTCACTAAAGCATGAGCAACGTGAAGAACCCACACCAGGAGAGTGCAGTGAAGAAAGAACTACATCTTATAATAACAAACATCCAAGAACTGTCACTAAAACATGAGCAACGTGAAGAACCCACACCAGGAGAGTGCAGTGAAGAAAGAACTACATCTTATAATAACAAACATCCAAGAACTGTCACTAAAAACATGAGCAACGTGAAGAACCCACACCAGGAGAGTGCAGTGAAGAAAGAACTACATCTTATAATAACAAACATCCAAGAACTGTCACTAAAAACATGAGCAACGTGAAGAACCCACACCAGGAGAGTGCAGTGAAGAAAGAACTACATCTTATAATAACAAACATCCAAGAACTGTCACTAAAAACATGAGCAACGTGAAGAACCCACACCAGGAGAGTGCAGTGAAGAAAGAACTACATCTTATAATAACAAACATCCAAGAACTGTCACTAAAAACATGAGCAACGTGAAGAACCCACACCAGGAGAGTGCAGTGAAGAAAGAACTACATCTTATAATAACAAACATCCAAGAACTGTCACTAAAAACATGAGCAACATGAAGAACCCACACCAGGAGAGTGCAGTGAAGAAAGAACTACATCTTATAATAACAAACATCCAAGAACTGTCACTAAAAACATGAGCAACGTGAAGAACCCACACCAGGAGAGTGCAGTGAAGAAAGAACTACATCTTATAATAACAAACATCCAAGAACTGTCACTAAAACATGAGCAACGTGAAGAACCCACACCAGGAGAGTGCAGTGAAGAAAGAACTACATCTTATAATAACAAACATCCAAGAACTGTCACTAAAAACATGAGCAACGTGAAGAACCCACACCAGGAGAGTGCAGTGAAGAAAGAACTACATCTTATAATAACAAACATCCAAGAACTGTCACTAAAAACATGAGCAACGTGAAGAACCCACACCAGGAGAGTGCAGTGAAGAAAGAACTACATCTTATAATAACAAACATCCAAGAACTGTCACTAAAACATGAGCAACGTGAAGAACCCACACCAGGAGAGTGCAGTGAAGAAAGAACTACATCTTATAATAACAAACATCCAAGAACTGTCACTAAAAACATGAGCAACGTGAAGAACCCACACCAGGAGAGTGCAGTGAAGAAAGAACTACATCTTATAATAACAAACATCCAAGAACTGTCACTAAAAACATGAGCAACGTGAAGAACCCACACCAGGAGAGTGCAGTGAAGAAAGAACTACATCTTATAATAACAAACATCCAAGAACTGTCACTAAAAACATGAGCAACGTGAAGAACCCACACCAGGAGAGTGCAGTGAAGAAAGAACTACATCTTATAATAACAAACATCCAAGAACTGTCACTAAAAACATGAGCAACGTGAAGAACCCACACCAGGAGAGTGCAGTGAAGAAAGAACTACATCTTATAATAACAAACATCCAAGAACTGTCACTAAAAACATGAGCAACGTGAAGAACCCACACCAGGAGAGTGCAGTGAAGAAAGAACTACATCTTATAATAACAAACATCCAAGAACTGTCACTAAAACATGAGCAACGTGAAGAACCCACACCAGGAGAGTGCAGTGAAGAAAGAACTACATCTTATAATAACAAACATCCAAGAACTGTCACTAAAAACATGAGCAACGTGAAGAACCCACACCAGGAGAGTGCAGTGAAGAAAGAACTACATCTTATAATAACAAACATCCAAGAACTGTCACTAAAAACATGAGCAACGTGAAGAACCCACACCAGGAGAGTGCAGTGAAGAAAGAACTACATCTTATAATAACAAACATCCAAGAACTGTCACTAAAACATGAGCAACGTGAAGAACCCACACCAGGAGAGTGCAGTGAAGAAAGAACTGCATCTTATAATAACAAACATCCAAGAACTGTCACTAAAAACATGAGCAACGTGAAGAACCCACACCAGGAGAGTGCAGTGAAGAAAGAACTACATCTTATAATAACAAACATCCAAGAACTGTCACTAAAAACATGAGCAACGTGAAGAACCCACACCAGGAGAGTGCAGTGAAGAAAGAACTACATCTTATAATAACAAACATCCAAGAACTGTCACTAAAACATGAGCAACGTGAAGAACCCACACCAGGAGAGTGCAGTGAAGAAAGAACTACATCTTATAACAACAAACATCCAAGAACTGTCACTAAAACATGAGCAACGTGAAGAACCCACACCAGGAGAGTGCAGTGAAGAAAGAACTACATCTTATAATAACAAACATCCAAGAACTGTCACTAAAACATGAGCAACGTGAAGAACCCACACCAGGAGAGTGCAGTGAAGAAAGAACTGCATCTTATAATAACAAACATCCAAGAACTGTCACTAAAAACATGAGCAACGTGAAGAACCCACACCAGGAGAGTGCAGTGAAGAAAGAACTACATCTTATAATAACAAACATCCAAGAACTGTCACTAAAAACATGAGCAACGTGAAGAACCCACACCAGGAGAGTGCAGTGAAGAAAGAACTACATCTTATAATAACAAACATCCAAGAACTGTCACTAAAACATGAGCAACGTGAAGAACCCACACCAGGAGAGTGCAGTGAAGAAAGAACTACATCTTATAATAACAAACATCCAAGAACTGTCACTAAAAACATGAGCAACGTGAAGAACCCACACCAGGAGAGTGCAGTGAAGAAAGAACTACATCTTATAATAACAAACATCCAAGAACTGTCACTAAAAACATGAGCAACGTGAAGAACCCACACCAGGAGAGTGCAGTGAAGAAAGAACTACATCTTATAATAACAAACATCCAAGAACTGTCACTAAAAACATGAGCAACGTGAAGAACCCACACCAGGAGAGTGCAGTGAAGAAGAACTACATCTTATAATAACAAACATCCAAGAACTGTCACTAAAAACATGAGCAACGTGAAGAACCCACACCAGGAGAGTGCAGTGAAGAAAGAACTACATCTTATAATAACAAACATCCAAGAACTGTCACTAAAACATGAGCAACGTGAAGAACCCACACCAGGAGAGTGCAGTGAAGAAAGAACTACATCTTATAATAACAAACATCCAAGAACTGTCACTAAAAACATGAGCAACATGAAGAACCCACACCAGGAGAGTGCAGTGAAGAAAGAACTACATCTTATAATAACAAACATCCAAGAACTGTCACTAAAAACATGAGCAACGTGAAGAACCCACACCAGGAGAGTGCAGTGAAGAAAGAACCACATCTTATAATAACAAACATCCAAGAACTGTCACTAAAAACATGAGCAACGTGAAGAACCCACACCAGGAGAGTGCAGTGAAGAAAGAACTACATCTTATAATAACAAACATCCAAGAACTGTCACTAAAAACATGAGCAACGTGAAGAACCCACACCAGGAGAGTGCAGTGAAGAAAGAACTACATCTTATAATAACAAACATCCAAGAACTGTCACTAAAAACATGAGCAACGTGAAGAACCCACACCAGGAGAGTGCAGTGAAGAAAGAACTACATCTTATAATAACAAACATCCAAGAACTGTCACTAAAAACATGAGCAACGTGAAGAACCCACACCAGGAGAGTGCAGTGAAGAAAGAACTACATCTTATAATAACAAACATCCAAGAACTGTCACTAAAAACATGAGCAACGTGAAGAACCCACACCAGGAGAGTGCAGTGAAGAAAGAACTACATCTTATAATAACAAACATCCAAGAACTGTCACTAAAACATGAGCAACGTGAAGAACCCACACCAGGAGAGTGCAGTGAAGAAAGAACTACATCTTATAATAACAAACATCCAAGAACTGTCACTAAAAACATGAGCAACGTGAAGAACCCACACCAGGAGAGTGCAGTGAAGAAAGAACTACATCTTATAACAACAAACATCCAAGAACTGTCACTAAAAACATGAGCAACGTGAAGAACCCACACCAGGAGAGTGCAGTGAAGAAAGAACTACATCTTATAATAACAAACATCCAAGAACTGTCACTAAAACATGAGCAACATGAAGAACCCACACCAGGAGAGTGCAGTGAAGAAAGAACCACATCTTATAATAACAAACATCCAAGAACTGTCACTAAAAACATGAGCAACGTGAAGAACCCACACCAGGAGAGTGCAGTGAAGAAAGAACTACATCTTATAATAACAAACATCCAAGAACTGTCACTAAAAACATGAGCAACGTGAAGAACCCAGACCAGGAGAGTGCAGTGAAGAAAGAACTACATCTTATAATAACAAACATCCAAGAACTGTCACTAAAAACATGAGCAACGTGAAGAGCCCACACCAGGAGAGTGCAGTGAAGAAAGAACTACATCTTACAATAACAAACATCCAAGAACTGTCACTAAAAACATGAGCAACGTGAAGAACCCACACCAGGAGAGTGCAGTGAAGAAAGAACTACATCTTATAATAACAAACATCCAAGAACTGTCACTAAAGCATGAGCAACGTGAAGAACCCACACCAGGAGAGTGCAGTGAAGAAAGAACTACATCTTATAATAACAAACATCCAAGAACTGTCACTAAAAACATGAGCAACGTGAAGAACCCACACCAGGAGAGTGCAGCGAAGAAAGAACTACATCTTACAATAACAAACATCCAAGAACTGTCACTAAAAACATGAGCAACATGAAGAACCCACACCAGGAGAGTGCAGTGAAGAAAGAACCACATCTTATAATAACAAACATCCAAGAACTGTCACTAAAGCATGAGCAACTCGAAGAACCCACACCAGGAGAGTGCAGTGAAGAAAGAACTACATCTTATAATAACAAACATCCAAGAACTGTCACTAAAATGGACAAATTCGAAAACAAAATGGATATTATCAAACAAGAATGCAGTAAACTACTTGAACTTCTAAATGGAATAGTAAAAAAAAAAACAAAACAATCTGAACAGATTCTAGCCTTAGAGGAAACAGTAACTGACCTAGATACTAGAGTGGCAGAAAATGAACATCACAATGAATTTCTTCTGAAACAAAACACCAGGCTGATTGAGAAACTGGAAAACCTTTAAAGTAGATCAAGGAGGAATAACGTAAGAATATATGGAATTCCTGAGAAAGAAGAGGGTGCTAGCATGATTCAATTCCTTAATAAGTGGTTTTCATCAGCACTAAACATGCCTGAATCCCTCTCTTTTGGAATTGAGATGGCTCATTGGTCCTTGGCAAATCCAATTTCATCTCTGAGTTTGTCTAACCCCAGGTCTATAATAGTTAGATTTCTTTCCTCGCAAGACAAAGACTTAGT
This sequence comes from Protopterus annectens, assembly GCF_019279795.1. Lineage (NCBI taxonomy): Eukaryota > Metazoa > Chordata > Ceratodontiformes > Protopteridae > Protopterus > Protopterus annectens. The sequence goes on from NC_056742.1 coordinate 200,916,021, forward strand.
GCTGAAATTAGTTTGAACTAATTCCCCTATCAAGATGGGCGAAAAATGTATTCATTTGGACAATGACTACACCTCTACAGTCATATCCAGAAGAAAGGAGTGTATTCCTCTAATTAAGTGCTTGAAAAAAGCCAGTATTAAAGCATAAATTCTTTTTCCTGCAACAATAAAAATAACATTGCCAGAAGGAGTGAAGATCAATTCGCTACAAGAAACACTAAAATTTATCCAAAAGAAGAAAATACTGTTGGACATAGAAGAAATGGAATGGTCATCCCACAGTTTGAAGAGACAGGCAACAAAAAATGGATTGTCTTTGTAGGAAGGAGCAAAAAAACTAAGAAACTAAAGGACAAATGAATAAATTCCTTCTAATTTGAAATGCTTTGTTTTATGAATCATAATATATTTGATTCTGGAATGTCTCTATGTTGTAAGGTAATATAAATCATTTTTATTATTAACTTTCTCTTTTCCTTTCTATATCTACTTCTTCTAATTACATATAGTACTAAGTATTTAAATATCATTCTCTCTCTCTCTCTTCTTTCTTTCTATTTTTTTGTTACCAATGCTCCTTTTCTCTCTTTTCCCCATTATAAGTACTTTACATAATTTTCCCTTGTATATAACTACAAATGATGTATGTCTTCTAATTCTTCAGTAATAGTATAATTTGACAATACCAAAGTGCATTTTTTCTAGTGGGTCAGTGGTGGGGTAGCATGGTGTTTCTGATTAGTGTTTCTAACTAGATGTTTTAGACTCTTTGTTTAGATAGATTTAAACATTAATACAGTATATTAATGGTGTTTTATAGATAGCTAAATATAAGATATATATATATATATATATATATATATATATATATATATATATATAGAGAGAGAGAGATAAAAAAAATATATATATATATATATATATATATATATATATATATAGTTTGGATGTATATTAATTTTAGAAAAGAGTAATTTATTGAAATTGCAAGTATCCATGTGTATAGTTCAAAATATTTAAAATAGGTGGGGGGCTATGCCCCCCACACCCCCCAATGTTTGGGGCAGCACCTCACACCCCCCCTTACTATATATTCTAACTCCAGGGTCGCACTACAGTGGGGAAAAGGCCATATATAACTTTGAGTGAAATGTGTTTCAGTGAATTGAGCTTTCAGTGAATTGTGCACAGTCAAATGTGATTCAGTGAAATGTGCTTTCAGTGAATAGTCCTAGACCCATATATATATATATATACACACACACTAAGTTCCTTTTTTTTTCTCTCTCTCTCTTTCTCTGGCCTGGTTAACTGGTGGGTAAATGATTGAAATGTTATAATATGATTTCTGATTTGAAGCAGCTGTTGTTACTTCTATGTAGCTGTTTTTATATGAAAGGGTTAATTTTTTCATGATGATGTTTTGTGAGGAAACTGGTTTTCTGTGTTATTGTTCTCATTGTGGTGATTCATGACATGCACTGATAAGGAAGCTTGAGTGTTTTTTTTTTCTTTCTGTAAACGCTAAAAGCTTTGAGATCTGAATTTCCTTGCAAAAATGCTTTTTTCTTCACTAAAGATGACTTTTGTTGTGCATGAGCCTACTTTTTAACTAGTTTATGAAGCTGCAGCTTGAGGAAACAACAGTGATGACATCATTTGACTTTTTGAACTTATTAAATGGTTGTACTTTCTTTTCTCATGTAATTCTGTTTTCCTTTACTAGATACTTTAAATGGTAAACAATTAGTTCTGATAAAAGTGTTTAACTCCTTTGAAAATCCCTATCTTCTCTTATAGATGCATACATTCTGCAGATTCAGTGACACTATTAGTAACTAAATGACATCAAGTGAACTAGGAGCTACATTAGAAAACTCATTATGCATATTAACATCAGACGTATGTTATATAACTAAACCTTTAGTAACTAAACAGAGGGTTGTGAGGCCCCCTTTTTTTTCTCTCTCTCCCCATTCCTGATGAAAGACATCAGCATAGATATTGTTAATACATATGAGTAATATGTGTATAACTGCAAAATATAATAGTTATGTTGTAATAAGTGTTTTATATATATATATATATATATATATATATATATATATATATATATATATATATATTCAACAGATCCTTACATGAAAAATGTTAGATAGATGACTGACAAAATGGTTAAATTATCTGATGTTTTATGAAAAGTCTTGGAAATAATGACAATCTTCTTACCTTCAGCTTCTAATGTTTATGCATACTTTGATCTGATGCGTATTTCTAGCATATGTATGTATTAGAGGTGCTATTATCATATGTGACATTTATATAGCTTCAGATATATTGGACACTCATTCAAATGTATATTTTGTGGATTCATATTTCTTTAGTTGCTTTCATAATGCCTTTCTTTTTTGTTTTTATACTGTATTCTAAGTAGAGATGGATAATTTGTGTCTTTTGGTATTGGAGAGGTGGTGTATGGATGGTTTAATTACATTTTTGACTAAACCAGAAACTTTATTTTGCATGTATGTGTTTGTAAATAGTTTGGGGTTTTTGAAAGTAGTGCTTAAAACACTTTATGCATCCATGATAAGTAAGTTTTCAGTAGATTTCAAGTCAACAAGGAAGAAAGGTCTTTCGGTTAGTAGTAACATACACATTATAGTAATGGCTTATAAATGTTTATCATTAAATGTTAATGGTTTGAACAATAATGTCAAAAGAGCTGGTTTGCTTAAGTATATAAAAATGCATAAAGCCCAGATCATCTTTTTACAGGAAACCCATCTACTAAAAAAAGACCTACAAAAATGCTCATTCAATGGCTATACCATTCTGGCTGATTCATGTTTTAAGACTAAGAGAAGGGGCACTCTTATTCTATGGAAAAATACTTATACTATGCCAAGAATTATAGATACAATTTCAGATAAAGATGGGATGCTAAGCATGATTATTTTGGAAATCAGTAGGAAGTATTATACTTTGATTAATACATACTGGATACCAGGACTGAGTACTAAATATGTTGACAAATATCTGGACCTGATTACTTTAAATGCAAAAGAGAAGATTATAGCAACAGGTGATTTTAACTGCCTATTATCAGACAATGATACTTCTAAAAATGGTACAATAAAACTAACATCTCAAGCCAATAAGTTAAATGACTTTACAAACCAAATGAACCTTAAAGATATACATGGTCTAAGAGAACATTATTCCTTATTCTATAATCATTATTCATATCGGTTTGGTACATAAACAAACATTGATAAGGTCTTTGTATCAAATAATATATAGTATAAAATAATTAGACCATAATGCTATAAACTTTACATTAACTACACATACAGATGATTTAAGATTTCTACAGAGAATTCCTGCTTACATAACTAAGTTAAATGACTTTAGGGAATGGATAATGAAAGAAATAGACATGTATATGGAAACAAATGATAATGGTGAAGTGACTGATACTATACTATGGGACACCTTTAAAGTTTATATATATGGTAGAATATAATCTTGGCACCTTAAAAAAAGAAGGGAGTGGGACAAAGAACTTTTAGACTTACAAAAAAACATAGACAAGATAAAAATGGATGCTAAACTAAATAGCAAAGTAGCACATAACAAAATTACTAAGTTAAATCAAAAATACTTGAAGTTCTGAGTCATAAAGTAGCCATAAACCTGGAAAATTGAAATTACAATATTATGCTGTAAATCCCAAATATCTATATAACATAGCAGTAAGATCCAAAAAACATAAACAATCAAAATCTTATTAATGAGATTAAATATAAAAGAGATGGTTCAGTTAAGAGTACATCTAACTTAACGGGCATATTAGAAGTGTTCAAAAAATACTATAAAGATATAAATAATAACACACAACATTTGGAGACAGATAATGTAATAAATAGTTTTGTTCAAGAAAATATAACTACTAAGGTGTCAACTGCAACAAAATAACATATTAAATAAACAAATAGAACTAACAGAAATGAAAGAGCAAATAAAAAAATAAAAGATAATAAAGCTCCAGGATTGGATGGAATAATTCCTGAACTACATAAGATTTTCCTGAATATATAATAAAGAAAATGATGAGTGCCTTTACTATGGTTAAGCAAAAATGTGTAACACTCCCATCGTGGAAATACTCAATTATCTCCCCCATATTAAATCAAGGTAAGGATCCCAAATCTTGTGATTCATATAGGCCAATTTCATTACTAAACACTGATTATCAAATTTTCATGACATTATTAGCTAATAGGATAAAGAAAATATTACCTAATCTAATACATAATGATGAGACAGGGTTAATTCTTCATAGAAAAGTGCAAGATAACATTAATAAATGACTACCATTAATAGACATAGCATGCAGATGCAAAAAACAACTAACTATTGGCAGCTTAGACATATAAAAGGCTTTTGATTCTATTAGCTGGACTTATCTACAAAGAATTCTGATTGGTTTTGAATTCTCCTCAGATTTTGTCAACTTATTATTGAAAATTTATAGTGGGGCACAAGCTTATGTGAAAAAAATCCCCTTGGTGTAGCTGCTTTTCTCTTTGGCCGGAGTGCTCATACCTAAGCTTCTCCTTTTAATTCTATTTTCCCTGGATCCCCACTAAGCCAAGTTCTATATATTGGTCTGCAGTGCTCTTTAACAGTACTAGGCAACCTTGGAATGTGTGTTATTTTCAAAATATACAAAAAGTATGTTTTATCCTCCAGACAAAATTAATTGCTAGCCCTTGTTTAATTTCTATTTTTAAGTAAAGCACTCCATCACGGACGTTAGCTTGCACACTCCTCATACTGTACTTCCTAACAGCAGTCTCCCTTTGCAAGCTGTTTCAACTGTTTGAAAGCCCTGCTGTTTTTGTAATATTACTAAACCCTTTCTCCTATAACTTGTGGTCTTTCTAAATCCCACATACTCCTGGTTACAAGTATTTATTTTATTTCAAAAGAAAGGTGTGCAAAACAAGTAAGTCCAAAGTACCTACTGATTTTCCTTATTGTTTCAGAACATTAGCTTCCCCCATTCTGTACTTCTAACTGCAATCTGTCTTTATATACTGTACTATTTGTATGCTCTGCTGATTCTCTACTTCTACTAAACCTTTTCTCTTATAAATTCTTGTCTTCCTAATTTCCACATAACTCCGTGGTAAAATTGTCTTATTTTATTTCAGTAAGACAGGTATGCAAAACAAGAAAGACAGAGTACCTACTGCCTTTTCTTATTGTTTCTGTAGACTTGCATATCTGTGAAATCAGGGCCAGCCCTTTTCATTATACTATTGGCTATTCACCACTTTTTTTGTCTATTCTGATCCTTCCCCTCCCCACAAGAACAATTGCAGCCTAATCAGGGCCAGCTCTTTTCATTATAACCTATAAACCTACTGATAGTCTTCCTTCATCTATTTCCCGCTACGCTCCCCCCCTGCCCCCAATTTCCACCTGCCCCCAATGGTCCTACCTTTATTACAAACAGTAACCCCTCCCACCCTTCAAACAACCTATAACATCACCACACCTATACTTCCTCCTACAGCTTCTCACTACTATCCCTCCTACTCAGCTAATATGTACAAGCACACCATACCTATACTCAATGCATGCACATTCCTTGCATACATCACATCATACCAAACCTCCACTATTCCTGCACTCAACCACTACCACTGTACCACCACACATACCACCACTCATATTCCACCTCTACTCTACTACTCTCTCATCAGGTCAACAACCTTACCAATACACCCTCTATATAGACTACAGACCACAATACCTAAACTAAAAGCAACCCCACAACCTAACATAACCCTACCACCATGCCTATTACCCACAGAACACAATCAAAAAACTTCCCTTATAAGCAAGCATATACAGAAATTGATAAAACTAATCTCATCCATATCCAACCTAGCACTCAGTGGAGACATCTTCCCAGTCCTGGTCCCTCAATCTCCAACCCCTCCCTCATAATCAGAATACAAACCACATCTTCTCCCAAATCACAGCCAATAGAAAGCCAACTGACCTCCTTCTGATAAGCCTATATATAAGAAGTATATGCAACAAGGTGCATGAATTCCATGCCACCATAGACGTCTACTCCCCTGATGTAGTGAGCCTTACAGAAACATGGTTAAAACCACACATTACTAATAAGCAAATCCTCCCTACTGGTTACAATATACTAAGGGTAGACCGACTAAAAAAAAAAAGAGGTGGTATAGCTATAATATTTAAGCAGCATCTAGACATCCAGGTCTTAAAGTTAGCAGCTCCCCAAATAGGTAAGGAAGAAATAATATATACCAACCTTAAAATAAACCAAAATAAAACCCTAAACATAATTGGTTGCTACTTCCCACCTGGCCACAACATCCCTCCACTTGAAAACCTCCTCAGCTGGACTACCCATCACCTACCCCAAGAAACTTTAATTCTAGGAGACTTCAACACTGACTGGCAATCCTGCTCTATCAACCACCCAACCCATCATGTAAATCTTTATGGCTTCACCCTACTAGTCCAGTCACCTACTAGGATAAATAACTCCAACAAACACACTACCCTTGATTGGATACTAGTCAATAAGAGCCCCCAGTCATATATAGCAGGCTGCTTATCTGGACAACCTCAGTGATCACTTCCCAACCTTCCTACTAAGGAAACACCTTTATAAAGCAAAACCCATCATCTACCATCAAATACGCAAAAAAAATAACTTCAACCCTCTCTCATTCAGCTCATCCCTAAAAGACTGTAACTGGCAACCTCTAAAATACCTCAGACTAGATGATGCAGTTGACTACTTTAATAAAACATTCTTAAGCATCCTCAATTACCACGCCCCCATAAGACATTCCCGAACTAAAGCCCAACCATCCCCATGGCTACAAAAAAACACCAAGTCTGAAATGAAAAACAGGGATAAAGCCTGAGACAACTGGCACAAAGCCAAAAACCCCTCTACTAGGCAGAAATTCCTAGAACTATGCAATAGAACCAAAAAGCTTATAAAACAGGACAAAATCCAATACTAACAGTCTGCCCTTACCTCCTCCCAACATATCCCCAAACAATTCTGTTCCTCAATAAACTCCATCCTCCACCCAGGTAAAGTAAGTATACCCACTCCTAACTTAACTCACTCCGTTGAAAATATTGCTACCTCATTCAACAATCACTTCACGCAAACCATACTATCACTAGCTAGACAGCACAACCCCCACATAAACCCACACCATCAACTACAACTAACAATCTCCCCACTAGCTTCTCTTTCTCTCTTGTTCCTACCTCCAAAATAAAACAACTATTAACTAAAAACAAAATAAAAAAATGACACCAAAAGAACTGAACTGAGACAATAAATCCAACCACAGGACCACCAGAGTAACTTTAAGCGCTTTCACTCACTTTAATGCACATGAGCTTCATCAGAACAAACATTACATTCATTACAAACTGCTTAAATACCACTTGATATCAAATCACATGACTTTCCATTTAAAAACCTTAAAGTAACCTTTCTATTTATATTCAAATGTTTTTTTAAAAAAAAAATAATATTGATCAAATAATTAATGTACATATTTCTGACTTAACAACATATAATCTAATGATTTAAATATATATATACATATATATATATATATATATATATATATATATATATATATATATATATATATATATAAATTAACAAATAAAAATTGAATTTATGCAATTATTTAATTCTGGCCACCTGCAGAAAACATTTCATGTTGACTGCCCCATTGAGGCCAGGAGGTTCATCAGCTATTAGCAATATTTGCCACAAACTTTCCTTACACTCCAAAAGTGTCTTATAGTTCCCAGAGAACAAGTCAGTGTCGACCCTTTCCAAAACAAAAAAAGAAAACTTCTTAAACAAAACACATTCCGTGGCATGAACAGCGAGAGCATTGTTGACATCTTTTTTCTTTATGGCTAAACTATGCTCATAAATTCTTTTGTTTAATGCTCTAATAGTTTTCCCAATATAACATTTTTGGCATGTATCACATGTTGCACAATATACCACATTGGTCATACTATAATTATATTGCGCTCTAGCCACAAACTTTGTACATTAATTATTTGTTCAATATTATTTTTTTTTTAAACATTTGAATATAAATAGAAAGGTTACTTTAAGGTTTTTAAATGGAAAGTCATGTGATTTGATATCAAGTGGTATTGAAGCAGTTTGTAATGAATGTAATGTTTGTTCTGATGAAGCTCATGTACATTAAAGTGAGTGAAAGCGCTTAACAAAGTTACTCTGGTGGTCCTGTGGTTGGATTTATTGTCTCAGTTCAGTTCTTTCGGTGTCATTTTTTTATTTTGTTTTTGGTCTAGTTTATGTGAGTTTTAATTATTATGTTTGCGTTGCACCATGACTGGAGGAGATTCTTCCCAGGACAGTAACCTTAATTTAACCATACATCCCACACCAGGAGATTCAGGTGGGGTTTCAAATCAATTGGTTTCTATCATCACTGATGCTATTCGTGATGGGTTTACCAAACTATCAGGCTCGTCTGGGGATTCTGGCAACCAAGCACAGAGTATAGGAAGGCATGCTATACATGAAGGTGTTGGTCCTGCTCCCGAAACGAATGTTTCCAATAATGGATGCCGGTCGCTTAGTTCGAGCGAAAGAAATAGAACTTTTACAGTAGTTTCAGATTCTAATGGAGGTGATTTGATCAACAATTTGTTTTCTAACAGTTCTAATCTATTTTCAGATGTCAAAGACAATGTCGGCTCTTCACAAGTAAGTAATAACAACGTTTGTAACGAAGACCAAGATTTTGAACTTTGTAAAGATAATATATTCAAACTAGAACAGTTGGCAACTAAGATAGCTTCTTTACAGTTGGAAATGTTGTATTTTGAAGAAAACATTAGGCGTGGGTGTGTCCCACAAGGCCTAAGAGTTTTCAAGTTTCCAAACTGTGTTAAGCAAGGTGACTTGTTATATAAAGAACTAGTGGACATGTTTAACACAACTGGGATTTCCCTTATGAAGTCCTTGATAGTTCAATACACCAAAGATATTTCTGTTATGAAAGATGAACTAAAGATTTTAGACAAAAACATCGTCTTCTCCTAGTTTTTCTTTCTTTAACACTTTGTATTACAGTATCAGTGTTAAAGTGGATCGACACAAAGCATCAATAGTAGTCAGAAAATGGGGTAAGCTTATTAGAGATTTACAAGCATACTCTAATGGGACAGCATATCCTCTTAAATTTAACAACAACATTCAAGGTAGGAAATGTTTTCAACCTACAATCACCAAAACTGTTGTTAATAACACTGATAGCAGTAATAACAATTCAGCTGCATAGACTGATAATTCTAACTGCCCTGACATTACTAGTAATGTTAATACTAATGGTCATTCTACCCAAGTATCAAACAATAACAAATGAAACAGCAGTAATGATTTGGGTCCTTTTTTAGTGGACTCCACAGGGAACAAAAAAACTCCCAAGTGGACACAACAAGTGAACAACAAGAACAATGTGAAAGGGAGGAACCGGAGAAAGAATTGACTTTTGACATAGAAGTATTGCATTTGACTGGTGATACACTGGACAATGATGTTATTTCTGTTTTGAAACAAGTTTTTTCCTTTGTTCCTACTAATACAGTGAATATTCGTAGATAAATTGTGGATTTTAGATTATACCTCAGGAAATTGAATCTAAGCTTTATTTTTGACAACATTCCTAATGTTCAAACTGTGACAACTGTGTTTACAAAGAACAGCACTTACAATTCAGCTTTAAATTCTACCATTCAAATGTTTGGTACACTTTGTGAGAAACACTTTAGAACTATGAAAAGTTATATGTTTGATTCTAATTTGCCTGAAGGGGTAAGAAGGGCTCTGTTTAATTTAAGTAACAACAATGAAGTTAGAGTTATGAAAGCAGATAAGGGGGGTTCATTAGTGGTTATGAAGACTACTTCTTATGAACAAGCTATGCTTACTTTACTTGCTGATGACAATTGTTATAAAGTAGTTAGTATTGAATACATCCTCAGCTGCTTTAGAAATTTGGATACTATTTTAATCAATTTATTTTGTGATATCAGCATAGACTTTGATACTTACAGGTTTTTACAAGTGGAATACCCCAAAATGGCTGTGATGTTTGGTATTCCCAAAGTACATAAAAATCGTACCTCTCCCCCTTTTAGGCCTATTGTATCTGCATCGTACTCTAAGATGGAGCCCATTTCAGTTTGGCTTGACAGCATCTTTAATCCACTAGTTCAGAAATCTAGGTTTTATTTACGAGATTCTTGGCATTTACTAGAATTGTTAAATGAGCTTAATGTGGCAGACATTTCTTCTTTTTATTTTGCTAGTTTAGCTGTCACTTCATTATATACTAGCATAGATCAGGTGGTTGGCCTGGAATATCTGAGAGAATATTTGACAGAGTATATAGCCCTTGAAAATGTTATGTTCAACACTGCTTGTATACTTATGGAGTTAGTTCTTACCAATATTTTTTTTCAAATTTGGCAAGAGATTTTTTTAACAAATATCTGGGGTAGCTATGGGGTCTAGAGTAGCACCTTTATTTGCCAGCATTGTCATGGCCCTTTGGGAATTGAAGCATCTTTATGTGGTACCTTTTGTAGAAAATATTTTATTTTACAGGCGATACATAGATGATTTCATTTTTCTTTGGAAGGGCAGTTATGACAGTTTTCTACTCTTTGTTGAGCATCTTAATAGTAGTACTACCTTTTTGAATTTTACTATTGGTAGTTTTGGGCACTCCATAGATTTTTTGGATTTACATCTCACCTTTGACATCAACACCCTGAGATTTCAAAGTCAGATATTTAGAAAGAATACCTTTGTCAGTCAATATTTACACGGAGAGTTTACATCCTGTTCATATGAAAAGTGGGGTTGTCAAAGGTCAGTTCATACGACTCAGTAGATTGACCACTGAACATTCGATTTTTTTAGAAGAGGTAGATAAATTGTTAAGCTTTTTTCAACAAAGAGGTTATGATTTGAACTGGCTTTGCAAGATGGTTCAGGAAGTTAAACAGCTTAGAGTGACTTCTGCACATCCAATTTTGGACAACAATGTCACTCTAAGGGTTACATCTTAGTGTTACAAATAATGGATATACGATTTTTTACGTTAGCTTTTCCTATACCTATTTGTAATGAGATGAGTGTAATAAGAACGATTCTCATGGAACATTGGAAGGTAATAATGGGAAATACAGAATTAGTCAAGATTTTAGGTGAGAAACCATTTTTTTATTACAAAAAGGTCACTAGTATTAAGCAAATTCTAGAATCCAAGAGAAATCAGATCACAAGTTCAGTGATTTGTTCAGTTGGAAGTTTTTCATGTGGTAGATGCAGACAGTGTAGATACATGAGTAATGTGTCTAGGTTAGAATTTAAACATTTAAAATTAAAGTTTGTGGCTAGAACGCGATATAATTGTAGTACGACCAATGTGGTATATTGTGCAACATGTAATACATGCCAAAAATGCTATATTGGGAAAACTATTAGAGCATTAAACAAAAGAATTTATGAGCATAGTTTAGCCATAAAGAAAAAAGATGTCAACAATGCTCTCGCTGTTCATGCCACGGAATGTGTTTTGTTTAAGAAGTTTTCTTTTTTTGTTTTGGAAAGGGTCGACACTGACTTGTTCTCTGGGGACTATAAGACACTTTTGGAGTGTAAGGAAAGTTTGTAGCAAATATTGTTAATAGCTGATGAACCTCCTCGCCTCAATGGGGCAGTCAACATGAAATGTTTTCTGCAGATGGCCAGAATTAAATAATTGTATAAATTCAATTTGTATTTGTTAATTTATACATATATATATATATATTTAAATCATTAGATTATATGTTGTTAAGTCAGAAATATCTACATTAATTATTTGATCAATATTATTTATTTTTTTTAAAAAACATTTGAATATAAATAGAAAGGTTACTTTAAGGTTTTTAAATGGAAAGTCATGTGATTTGATATCAAGTGGTATTTAAGCAGTTTGTAATGAATGTAATGTTTGCTCTGATGAAGCTCATGTGCATTAAAGTGAGTGAAAGCACTTAACAAAGTTACTCTGGTGGTCCTGTGGTTGGATTTATTGTCTCAGTTCAGTTCTTTTGGTGTCATTTTTTTATTTAGTTTTTGGTCTAGTTTATGTGAGTTTTAACTATTAACTAAACTTAAAACCACCAGATTAACAGCAGACGACCTCCCAAGTGAATACCTTCAACTTGCAGCTGATGCTCTAGCCTACCCCGTATCACTCTTGATTAACAGATCTCTATCAGAAAGTCATGTTCCCACACTATGGAAAGTCTCACACATAATTCCCCCACACAAAGGAGGCCCCTCCACAGATCTAACCAATTACCACCCCATAACTATTCTTTCGCAACTCTCCAAAATACTAGCGAGATGCATTCATTCTCAAATATCAGATCACCTTCTTGCTGACATCCTCCTCTCCAACACACAACATGGTTTCCGCCCTAACCATAGCACCACCACCGCCTTATTCTCTTTCTCAAACACTATCCTACAAAATAAAAATGCAGGTTATCTCTCCTCAGCTACCTTCCTAGACCTCTCTAAAGCTTTCGACATGTTCCCACACAAACAACTCATCTCTCTTCTCAATAACCTATCCTTCTCTCAACCAGTCATCAACTGGTTTCAGAGTTACCTATTTGACCGCCAATAAGCAATTGTTTGGCAGGACAACCTATCCCCCCAACTACCAGTCTCCATAGGGGTTCCCCAAGGGTCCATCCTGGGACCACTACTCTTTTCTATTTTCAACAATAATCTAGCCTCAGCCACAACACATGGCACACTCATACAATACGCAGATGACTCAACCATCATCTGCACAGCCCACTCCCTACCTGAACTGCAAAATGTCACACAGGAAGCATTTTCTTCTATTGAAACTTGGTTATCCAATGCCCAACTAATACTCAACCCAAACAAAACAAAATTACTAATTTTCCAGCCTACCAAACTTACCCTAGGCAGCTCTCACTTTAGCATCACAGCAAAAGCGACACCACCATCCATCCTACAGAACACACCAAATTACTAGGAGTAGAAATAGACAATAAACTGAACTTTGACATTCACATTTCCATGACCATTAAAATAGTGCACAAAAAACTAGGAGCATTATATAGAAATCAGCAACTACTTACCAAAGCAGCTAAAATTTCAGTAGCAAATTCTCATCTCATCTCTACCCTTCTCTACACCTTTCCAATATTTACTAACCTTAGACAATGTGACCTTAATAAGCTAGAAACCTGCTACAACAAAATCGCCAAATTCGCCACAGGGGCATTCTACCGTACTCACCACTGTCTCTCACTAGCAGAACTGGTTTGGCTAGAGCTCCCCCACCTCATGTAATGGTACCAACTCACACTCACCCACAAAACTAATAAACTAACCACTAAAAGTCCCATCCCTCCAGAATCTACTCCAACCCTACATAACCATGAGATCACTAAGATCCAGCCACAAAAACCTCCTACAGGTCACAAGAGCCATTAACTTTGCTGGAGAAGCATTATTCTCCTGCACTATAGCCAAACTCTGGAATTCCCTCCCATCCTCAATTACCTCTGTAACTTCTTGCACACACTTCAAATCCTTACTAAAATCACACTTAAAAACTTGCCAGATATGCCCTTTCAACCTCCCCCCCTCTAATACCATCCACTCCACCCACCCACTACCTCTCTCGGCCCCCTATCAACAACCTACTCTTAGCAAGCTTGGCTACTCATGTTCCCAGCTACCTACCACATAATACTAACTTCTTGTAGCAACAACTGCTAATGGCTGTTATGTACCTCAGAAACAGATTGTATCAATTGTTCACTGATGAATCTCAGCTACATTTGTAACCATGTTTAGTATATGTCACCATATTTAAAAATTGTACTATGATCTACAGCTGTTTTACATCTATGTTTTATTCTGTCTTGTGTCCTTAGCTGGACTAATGTCTATATTTAAATGCTATGTTTTTTTAACTATATAATGCAAGTAATACTTAATGTGGAGCTTTTCTCCCCGGGCTTCCGCTGAAAATGGACCTGTGTCAAGTCGAACTCTCCCGGTCAACAAATGTAAATAAATAAATAATGTCTATCCTCACCACTAGAAATCCTCAAGGGAACTAGACAAGGTTGTCCTCTGTCACCATTATTGTTGTGCTTTCAATGGAACCTTTTGCTACATATATCAGAAACAAGCAAAATATAAAAGGTTTTCAAATTAATAAGGACTATTGTCCTAAGATACAATTATTTGCTGATGATATGTTGTTAATGTTGGGTGATATTGATGGCTCTTTGCATGATGTTATAAATACCATAAACAAGTCTGAAAGAATTTCAGAGCATAAATTTAATCATAATAAATCAAAAACATTACTAATTAACAAAAAGATTAACATAAACCTAAGAGAGAATATCTTGTTTAATTGGGAGAATGATGTATTAGAATATTTGTGTGTCAGTATAAAGAGTACATGGAAAGAGTCTGTTAAACTAAACTATAATAATTTAATAACCACCATTAGTGAACTACTCAAAAATGGGTGTGTCATTTGCCCCATCATACGCTATTTTGTTTATGGCTCATTTTGAGAATTTGTTTTTGTATCCAACTGATTTCTTCCACAAAAAGGTGGTGAAATATAAAAGGTACATTGATGATTTATTATTTTTATGCAGTGGTGACCCTAAAGACTTTGAGGGGTTCATCACTGAGTTGAGGGATAATCCATGTGGGTTGGATTTTACCTTTACTATGGGTGGAAGAAGATTACAATTTTTAGATGTGGAATTTTATGTGGGCATGGATGGAAAGGTGCAATATAAGCCTTTTCATAAAGCTACTGCTGTAAATAATTTCTTACATGCATCCAGATTGCATAGTTTCCATCTTATTAAATCTCTACCACTAAGGGAGTTTAAGCGCATTGCAAACAATACCTCAAAAAAAAAATAGGTTAAAATCTGAGTTTGATCGTGTCTGAGAAGTTATATGCTCGAGGATATCCCCAATGATCAATTAGGGAAGCAAAATATAAAGTAGAGAAAGAATTTAACCTTGAAGGTCACAAAGGATGTTCTTATAGGAATTTGAAGGTGCAAGAGGGGAAGAGATACTGTGGTGGTGGTGCTGCAGTAGCATTGTCGCCTTACAGTAAGATGTTGTCCTGTTCGATTCTCAGCTAGAACATCTTCTGTGTGGAGACATGCATGAATGGGTATACCTTCATTGAAGGTTGTGCATCAGAGCTGGCAACTCGGCACATAAAAATCTACTGCCAATCATTAGTGGACCGGAGTTCCGCTGTGGCGACCCCTAACCGGGATAAGCCGAAAGACACAAACAAACAAAGTGAACTACTCAAAATATGGAATAAAATGTTCTTCACAATGGAGGATAGGCTCTCTTTAATTAAAATGATAATTTTACCCAAAATTTTGTTTTACATACAGTCATTGATACTAGCCCCTCCCAAAAACGTATTTAAAAAAATTAGATTCCATGCTACTTAAATTTTTATGGTTCCCCTTAAAACCTAGGATTGCATATAAATGGCACATTAAAGGTCGGAACAGTAATGGGGTAGCATTTCCTAGCTTATATCCTTATTCCAAATCAGTTATAATTAATGTAATATTACATTGGATCATACCTCTCTATATATCTGGCTGGAAAACAGTGCGTGAAATTCATATAACTGATGTCAGAACTATAGAAAATCAATTTAAGGAACACTATGGAATAAGTAGAGTTCACTGGCTTTTACATTAAGTTGTTTTATTTAATAAGAAGTTTGATCATTTTTCTTATGGTATTATTCAAATATTTAATAACTTTAAAATATAATTGATTGTAATTACAACATTAAACAATTTCTATTTCTTATATTCCCTATACCATACTCCCCTGATTGCTTTTTAACATTTTTAAGCCAATGCTTATGTTTCCTCTGTTTTTGATTAACTCATTCACTCCAATGGAGCTCAGGAAGTTTGCACTGTAGCTTCCGATGGGTGGTGCTAAGCTTTTTGACAGAATCAAGTTATTTCCTCTAATTTCAAACAAATATTCATATATCTGGAACCATAGGGATTATGAAGCAAAGTATAAATGGTAAACTCTTCTTCACAAACCATTTTTATAGTGGCAGTATTCTTTAGGTTCCAGGCCTTAAACTGAATTTTATAAATCACAGTAACTATTACATTTGTATTATTTTGTAAACAACTTACAATATCTTAGAACCACTCAAGTTACATACATACCACTAGCAGCATTTTATTCATCTAGCTGAGGGCTTTCATATCAAGCTAAGGAGTTTTGTCTGCATTACTTGGTTGTTGAGACATTTAGAAAAATGTGAAAATTATATCTATATAAAGTAATATCATAAAATCAGCAGTTCATATCTACTAAACTGTGCTAGACACAGATCAAATATTAATGCAGTTGACTCTGGCATTGTGGAAACTTTAACATGATTTTTTTAAAAAAAACTTGTATATAGCTTGGTTTTGGAATTATTGATGCAGATATGAACAAGCAATATTTGACACCTAGATGAGTCAGTAGGAGTTAACTGCAGATTCATCTGGAGGAGTCACTAGAATGTAATGAGATAATTTAATTTTTCCACTCAATCCAGAGCCAGAGAGGACAGATCAGCAAAGCTGCTGTGTACAGATATTGTGGCATTACAGACATGCTGTGAACAAGAACATCAGTAAATGGTATGTAAATGGAATTTAAAACTGAAGGCAGACAAATAAGATGGTTTTAATGGCAGAAAGTGCGGGAAATCAGAAGAACTAAGAATCATAAGATGGATGAGAAAATAGCAGAACAGGTTAACAACTTCAAGTGTCTGGGATGGGTGGTTAAAGAGAAAGAAAGTCTGAATGAAGTGGACAAACCTTGAATCTGAGGGGCTGCAGTCAACTGGTGCAGTGTGTCAGGGGTAGTGTGCAACAGAATAATGCCAAAGAAGGAGAAAAGTAAGGTGTACAAAGCAGTGGTTCGACCAGTACTACTGCATGGCACAGAAACCTGGGCAGTGAAGGCAGATCAAGTGAGGAAACAAGAGGTGATGGAGATGAAGTACATGAGATTGGTGGTAGGATGTACATTGTGGGACAGATGAAGAAATGAGAACATCAGAGCAGAAACTTGAAAAGTTCCACTTGCAGAGAAGGTTAAAAAGATCAGGTTACAGTGGTTTGGGCACATGTGCAAGGATGTAGAAATCAATCTGGTGAAGATGACTTGAGACAGACAGGATGAAAGCAAAATAAAATTAGAGCATCCAACTAAGAGATAGATGGACTGTGTGAGACAAGACCTGGAACATTCAGGCATGACTGTAAAAGAAGATAAGTGAGTGGCATTTAATTGAAAGGGAGAGAAAGATGACACCAGTTGACATGACACCCTGACCCCATGCAGAACATGGGAAGGTTGATGATGATAATGAGACAAAGAAAGAAAATAGGGCAGGTTTATTACTGTTAAATGTAATAGCCATTTACTATCATGCCATATGATTTCATTATCAGTATATGCACTGTCTTCAGACAATTCAAGTGCAATATTCCCTTATTTAAAAAATATGATGTACTGCGTAAGCCACTGTGGTGGCTTAGTGGGATAAAACTCTGGCTACAGGATGATTAGCAGCTCAGGCAACTGATGGAGTGGCAGGGAAAGAATGAGCATGCTCAACCAATTTGGGAAGGCATTTGTTAATACACTCTTTAAGGAGAGGCCTTCTCCAAAAAGGGTAGTTGCCCTCAGACAACATGGGTAGGGTTGGGGAAAGGGAGTTGGTAAGTCATAAAAAAATCCACCCCAAAAGGAAGCACAGATGAGCTGAGTCTCCCAGGACACCCTCAGGATCTACAACCAGCCCCAGTGAAAGGGAAGTAAGTCTGGGATGAGATAAACATGAAGTCTTGGGGGACAAATACATACATTTATTACACACACACACACACACACACACACACACACACACACACACACACACATATATATATATATATATATATAGAGAGAGAGAGAGATGTACATAAATGATGTACCACTGGGAAAAGTGACAGGAATCTTACATAAATATGAGACATTCTTCTATTATATGATTTTAGCAATACTCAGGTTATTCCTGATCCTTATTTGTGCTAGATTTTTTTCTTATTTCCAAGTCAGTATGCAAATGGGATTTCAAATATTTCCTAAAACCTCAAACATTTCTGATCACTCTGTCCTATATTTGAAGTCAGTGCTTGTTCCCATATCTTGCTCTTTCTCTTAGTAAGGATTGTATTTCTAACCTTTTTAGAACTCTATAATGAAATTATATATATTTTTTATTAATATGGATTGGTATACAGGTCAATACTTTTGACCAGCTATATTTTGTCATTAACATATATGCTTCCAGTAACCTGCATATAGTTTAGACAGTGCTACAAATTACTTAAACCTTTTCATTTCTCTTCTAGAAGGTAAAATTAGTCATTTGAAAGAAAATGTCTCCTTGCAAGATGTCCTGGATACAAATTCTGCAATAAAATAGAAAAATTAATAGGCTTCAATTGCTTTGGTGCTTTGTTTTATCATCAACTAATTTTCAAAATTGAATGCAAACCTTTAATTATATCATATTGTAAGTTATTTTAATATATACTCAAATCAGTCTAAACTTATTTTGATTTTAAAACTAAATTGGATTTTTAATTCAGATCTGTCTCACTTATATATTAAATGATATGCTAAACTTTTAACTAAAAGAATTTTCAGTAGCAAATTTTGACATCTTAAAATTCCAGTCTGGCTTCAAGGCAAACTGCTATCCTTATCAGTAAAACATTTGCCATTGTACATGTCTCCTTTTTTAAGGTAATACATCTTAAGTAATAAATTCATGCCATTAAAGTTTTTTGAAATGTGGTTTAAATTGCATCTTTATTAATGGTTAGGTATCATAGCTGATTAAAATCTTAACTTGTACAAGGAATGAGTGTCCTTTATTTTATTGACCTATGTCTTTAGTCTTTCTTTGGAGCAGTAGTTTGTGAAAATTTCTAGTAACCCTTTAATCAGAAGTACAAGGCTTAGTATTTCAATGATAAGCATGATTTTTGTGAATATTTGCAAAATCCTTACAATGCTCTTCTATAAATACTGTCAATAATAAATTATATATATAATTTGGGTACTTTTCCGTTATCGGGGCAACAGTTATAAAATGCTAGCACTCGCTTAGCTGTAAATGCTGAAGTGGTTGTTTTGAAAGTCCAAGAAACCAACATGAAGCACCCTTTTTTTACTGCCTTGTAACGACTCAAACTAAAAAAATGTAAGTAAAAATGGGAGCACTGACTGGTCAAACTGGCAACTGTCATGCTTGTCCTACACTAAATAATTTACGAGTATTCGCTTTGTTTACCCTGTTAAGGACTAAACTGCTGAACATGTCAGCCTGTGCATGCACAAAGTTAGATGTAACACAGATGCCAAGGTACAACAAAAGGGTGCAGAGTTGAAATCCGTCTGCTGTCAACTGCAAGTTAATGGAAAATCAAATTTAACCCTGGCAGGCATTTTTTTGAGAGAATATCAAGTCTGAAACTCAGATGTGTGCTTAGTGAAGCGGTTGTTTCAAAAGACAAAGACATACACATTAAGTAGCCTTTTTGGACTTGCTTGTAATGATGGACTAAGTGGCTGGAAGAAGCACCTGAGTCACAAGGAGGACGAGAGCAACTGTGCTTGATCCAAAATGAGGTGTTGTAGTTAATCTCTGTCATAGCAGGTTGTTAAGAGTGGTGTTTGTGAAGATGATTAGTAGATTAATGTGAGTGATGGATGCATGACATGAACAGTGATGCAGGAGAGTGCTAGCTGATATGGGTGGCGAGGTAACGGATAAAATAGAGAGTGGTGAAATTAAAGAAAAGGGGTAGCGATGTGCCTCATTTCTGACAGCTACGGTGCACAGTACTCAACTCTCTCTGATTTTTGGTTTAGAGTTTTGCTCTGTTCTGCCTAAAACTGGCGATTATGAGAGAAAATGTTAGGGATTACACTTAATAAATAATTTCAGTACTTGGAGTTCTAGTTGTGCGAGTGCTAGCATTTTATAACTGTTGTCCCGATAACAGAAGAGTAGCATAATTGGTATATAGGAAAGTCCACACTTTCTCCTTTCAGCAATCATGTTACAAAAACTACTCCCTGATTAGCTTCTTCCATTAATGATTCACTAAGTGAGCTGAAGGTTCACGCATGACTTTTAGCCAGTTTTCTCTATTAATTTCTACTCTATTGTGAATCAAATTAAAACAGATTTAGATAACTGGAATAAACTAAAACATGGGATTTTAGCTAGACATTTCATTATTTATTTTCATTCCTGCAATAATTTAATTTTATATATTGCTCAATATTTCTTTTCAAGTTAACAATATCATAGATTTCATTTTTTTTTCTGATAAGATACAAATCCAAGATTTAAGTTAAAAAAATAGGAAGACCTTAAAAAGACAGTTGAATTTAAATTTCTAAGAATAGTAAAATTATTTATATGTTCCAATTGCTATGGTATCCAGCAAGACCATACCTCTCTATGGATCATGACAATGTGGTCAGCAATTCAGAAACCGAGAATGTTTTATAGATCAATACAGTTTGAAAATAAATCATTTGTCAGAGTCCAAAAAAGCTTACCTTTTTCTTTGGACTTTTCATTCTTGATACTAATGCTATTGCCAAAATAACTATGAAACTATTAAATGAATGTCTGCTATTACAACATTTAGCCAACATTCTTTATTTACTCATAAATAGCCCATTGCTAAATGCAGCAAAGTTTTGCATGATTAAGGAATTTTTTCAGCACCACCCAGTTACACAATGAAGAACCTTTTTTCTAGTGCAGCTTTGAGAAAATTTTATAATATTAGCAGAGATTTGGCTCTGCATACAAACTTGAATAGGATGGAAGTTTCCAAATATTAACATTTATTTAAACATTGAGAGTCAGAAAAATAGCTACAACCAAATGCAAGTCTCCAGGCCCAAAAAATAGTCCAAATGTAAACAAACCAAAGAGGGACCAGGAATAGGTTTTAGATTCCAGTTCCAAAGTAGTTTATTCCAGAACAGATGACATCCAAACACAAAACAACACTAGTGCTTTCATAGGTGTGTACCCCACTTCGTCAGGTGTAACAATGTTTCATTTAAGCATCATTTTATACTCTAGAAGTGCTGCAAAAACAGCCAGTGACTGGTCACATGATATTTTTACTTAAAGCCACATAAAAACATTTCCTTAAAGAAAGTGGTACAAATATAAAAACGTACATTATAATGTATTAAAAATATACATGAAACTTTATTAAAAGTATTAAAAATATATATATTAAAAAATGCATATATTAAAAACTAATTCTTAAAATATAAACACATATGAAAAACTTTTTCATCTCAGGGAGAGGATGGTCCACTGAGCCTATTTCTAAATACACAGAAAAGAATTTAAGGTCATTTTTGAATGAAATACCACAGGTCCTAAGGGACACTGAACATTTTCTGAAAGATCTGTTTGACCATATACAAACATTGGATATTAATGCTGATTACTTACTTGTTGCCATGGATGTGGTCTCACTTTTCATGGTGATTCCGAATGAAATTGGAACTGAGAGCATAGAAATGTTTCTTGTGACTTATTCTAACTTTGAAGTTAGGCAGATTTTACTTCTAAAGGCTTTACTTGAAATTGTCCTATGCTGTAAATTTTTGTATTTGGAAAAACTTTTTACTGGCAGAGCAATGTCGTAGCTATGGGCACCTCGTGTGCCAATAACTACGCCAATGCAGTTATGGTAGTCTGGGAAGATGAATATTTGTTAAAAGGTCCTTATAGTAAATATATTTCATTTTTTAGAAGATTTGTGGACGACATTTTATTTTATGGAATGGAACCAAGCAACAGTTATCTGAGTTTGTGTGTTATGTTAATAGTAGTACCACATTTTTAAAA
Organism: Protopterus annectens; assembly: GCF_019279795.1. Taxonomy (NCBI): domain Eukaryota; kingdom Metazoa; phylum Chordata; order Ceratodontiformes; family Protopteridae; genus Protopterus; species Protopterus annectens. The sequence goes on from NC_056742.1 coordinate 200,938,253, forward strand.
TTTACTTCCATAGATTCTGTAGATGAAATCAACTTCCTTGATGTAGCAATATTGAGGGATGACACCAACAAGATGTACACAAAACAATACAAGAAACCATGCCATGTGAATACTTTGTTGTCACATAATAGCATGCACCCTCAGCACATTTTTAAGAATGTTGTAAGAAATCAAGCTTTTAGAGCTTCTAGGCTCAATGGAAGGAAAGCGGATTTTATAGAGTGCACTGACAATGTTATTAAAAATTTAACAGAGAGAGGTTATGATGAGAAGATGGTAAATAATAATGTACAGGAAGTGGCCAAACTTAGAGATTCAGTAGCAAAGCCTTATTTCTCAGACAGAAGTGCTTCTGGTAATCTTAAAAATACTAATACTAAAAGAAAACTTAAGATGCCCCTATACTACTCATCTGCTGTACATAAAGATATGGGTATAGTAAAGAAAAAGTGGGGTACTTTAAACTCAGACAAAGACATTAGTAATGTCATTGACCATGAACCTAGTTTTTTTTTTAAAAATGAGTTGTCCCTTAAAAGGAAGCTATGTTTTCCAAGGAATGAATTTAAAACTTTAGAGTATGAAAGTTTAACCATTTGTGGATTGTGCAATTATTGTAGTTACTTGGACACCAGTACTAAATATATGCACCCAGATGAAAAAAGGGGATAAACTTTTTAAAATTTCTGCTACATGTAACACTAAACGTGGTATATCTTGCACGTTGTTTGAAATGTTTTAAATTCTATGTTGGGAAAACTGATAGGGCACTTAAAGATCGAATCAGAGAACATATATATCACATTAATAGAAGGGATAAAGTTAGTACACTTTCTAAGCATGTCAGTGACAATGATGATGGACATATTTTTAAGTTTATTGTAATAGAAAGGGTTAATCAGAATATCAGAAGTGGTGATGTCCGCAATAAAACTGAGGCCTTAGAAGCCAAATGGATTGTTAGACTGAAAGCAGACAGTGGGCATGGTTTAAATGACCATATACCTCTGAAGCCTATTTTAAAGAAGAGACCACTTTTTCGATGAAAAAGTTTTTCATATATGTTTATATTTTAAGTATTAGTTTTTAATATATACATTTTTAATATATATATTTTTTAACACTTTTAATAAAGTTTCATGTGTATTTTTAATACATTATAATGTATGCTTTGATATTTTTACCACTTTCTTTAAGGAAATGTGTTCTTGTGGCTTTAAGTAAAAATATCATGTGACCAGTCACTGGCTGTTTTTACAGCACTTCTAGACTATAAAATGATGCTTAAATGAAACATTGTTACACGTGACTAAGTGGGGTACACACCTATGAAAGCACTAGTGTTGTTTTGTGTTTGGATGTCATCTGTTCTGGAATAAATTACTTTGCAACTGGAATCTGCAGCCTGCTTCTGGTCCTTCTTTGGTCTGTTTACATTTATTTAAACATGATGTGGAGAGATGGAGCTTAGTTTCTTTATAGCCCAGCAATCCTAAGGATGGAAAACATTTTATAACTCCAGTTTGAATGCAGCTTTCACCTCTTAACTGCATATCACTGACTATTGGTCTACTTGTCTTCAGAAGATAAATGTAAAACATGACTGACCTCTTATCTAGTATAGTGAATGTTAACTCCTCCTATGTTCTGAATTCATTTATCAATGTTTTAATTTGTTGCTCAATGCCTACTTGATTCCCCACAAATTGGTAGTGATGTATAAATGGCCTGCTCCTGAAGGCATAGTATGAGGGAATGACTCCTCTGTTGATTTACTTCATATTTGTGGGTTGTGCAGCTATATGTTCAGCCAAGATGTGACTCTGTGAACAATAATTGGTTGAACCATGCAGTTATCAGTAACAACAATGTCTGGAAGTAGTAAAAGAGAGAGTACAGTAAAATACTAGTTAGTCTAGATGACTTGCAGTTCACACTAGAGAAATATAATTAATTTAAATAAGATAAAGTTAATGTAGATTAATTTGAGAAGTTCCTTTTATTAAAAAGTAGATGGTCTGGCAGGCAGTACCATTGCATACAAAGATAAAGCCCTGACTTTGGTCCTGGAGTCCTGGGTATGATGAGGAGCTCAGGTATCTGAGACACTGGCAGAGAAGGATGGGGAGGGTGTTCACTTGGGTGCACCTCATGTTTGATCACTATTGGTGACTGGGATTGGTCCAATCAGTAGCATGACTGCCCCTGGGTGTGCATTGTGTGTGTAGAATAGGAAGAGGAGTTAGAGCATATAGAAAACCTCTCTGGCATCAGTATAATAAAGCAAGAGTTTTCTGTCTCCTCAATGGTCCCATATGTGGATCAGATAGAGCCCAAGGGAAGCTAAGGTAGCTACAGTAGACCTGGTCAGTGAAAGGTGGTGCTGCTGCTTGCCAATAGTCAGAAGCAGGGAGGAAAAAAATTAATGACCTGTAGTGCAAATTTACCTGACATATATTCAATCAGATTTTTAATCTGTTTATAGATTTCTTAACCAGGCCATTTCTTGACCAAGGACACTTTTCAGCTAAAACATGGGCCAAAACGAAATATAGTAACTATGTGACATCCCTCCTGTGGACCAGTGATCAAGGAGTCTCAATCATCACCACAGACACCATTGAGGGACATTCACTTGGAACAAAAATAAATATACACAGTATTTTCAGATGCAGTTGTCGGCACCAAGCACAATTTCCTTTAAGAGCACATAGGGAACACATTTCCATCCTGGGGATGGACTGCCTCGCTCTCCAGGACCCAAATAAGAAATCAAACTGACCACTAAGGAGCTCTATGTCCCTGTTACAAGTCGCTGACACACACAGATACACACGAGCAAAAACACACACACACACACACACACACACACACACACACACACACACACAAACACTTTCAGATTTAATTTCCACAAGCACAGACGCACACCTGGGTAAGGCTGGCACACCCGCTCTACCACCTTCTTCCCAGGATATAAGGCAGTTACAGTACCACCAGCTAGCTACTCTAAGCAAATTAACAGGGTATTCAATTATGCTGAGTGAAATTAATACTAATACCAATGGTAATGTTGGCAAAACATTAAGGCATTCAGGAATGGCCAGAGTGTCACTAAATAAATATAAGTATTCTCAAAGGTTAAAATATTGTTTAAAAGACCAGCCACAATGAAAAGTTTAAATATGTTTTATAATAAAAATCTACTGCCAATCATTAGTGGACCGGAGTTCCACTGTGGTGACCCCTAACCGGGAAAAGCCGAAAGACACAACAATAAATAAAATAGAACATGAAAATACTAATATATATTTACAATAAACACCAGAGTTTCAATCACAGGAAATATTAAAAATAACACAGATGGTAAGATTCACACAGTTACAGAAAAACAATACATACCTAATCTCACTATATTTTCCTAACTGATCTAAAGAATTACTGGTAAGACATAAATTATTAAAAAGACATGCATCTGGAGCATTTCTCCCCGGGCCTCTGCTGAAAATTGCTTTCGTTTGAAGTCAGACTTTCCCGTTAACAAATGTTAAATAAATAAAAAAATAAATAAAATAAAAATTACTATTCCCTGGTTACTTATTAAAGCAAGTCAAGATGAAGTGGGTTAGTGACCTTTCTTTGCCAGGTTTCAAAAACAGACTGCTCTGAGACTTCTGTCTCATCAAGAATTAAAACACCATTTCAGTGCTGACTTACAGAATGGCATCATATACACATCTGGTCATCTGACGTCTGGTTCCCAAACTACCCCCTTTACTAGCAAATGAACCAGAATCTAGCATATATGTGTCATAATACACACACATAGAACTTTGCTAAGATGTGTTATACAATCTGGAAGCTATAAAACCATTTCAGAAACATCCACCCTTCCAGGGTAGCAATTAGCTTACCCCTAAGGACAATACAGTAGGATTCCTATTGCTGGTTTTCACAGACATTTTGTCTCTGACTGCAATCAGAACTGTAAAATACAATCTTTATGGCCTAAACCAGGTGATTTAATTTCAGACTACTTTACAAAGTTAGGTGGACTGAGATTATCCTCTTCTCTTCCAGTATCCTCTGTTACAATGTATTGATTTTAACAGTTATAATACAGTCTGACATACAGATGTATTTTTTTTCTGTCCAGCATCAGCCACTGTTAGTACATTTTTAACACAAGCAGCATTACAAATACATTTTCAAAACAAGCACCCATACAAATTAGTTTGATATACATATGACATGTAATGCTTTAGAAAACTCCAGCTAGCTATGCTGGCATATGTTGCACATCTACTGTCTTACTTCTCCTAGAATAGCTGGCAATACCCCACATCATCACAAACCAAATAAAATATTTTAAATAGATGTCCTTTTTGTCACAAAAAGAGCTATCAAATTTTGTAAAAGTTTACATAAAGAAACACAGAGCATTTATCAGCAATGCATATATAATAGCTCAACATTATATACTAAACTATTAGGCAGTTTTTGTACAACACTGCATATTAATTGAAAAGCTAATACTAAGAATGTTCAGAAAAATTAATTTACACTATTTACAATGTTGTGCAGAGATTAAAATAGAAGAGTAACATCTTTATGTTCTGTTTTCATGTGTGAGCAAACATCTGTGTGGAAGTAGTAAAATGATTTTATAACACGTTTAAAGCCCTAGTGGATATGTTTCTTTCTTTTTTTTAGCAGTAACAGTACAGTTGCATTTCTTAAAGCATAACATGGTACATACATATATAATGTATGAGCATTTCACCTCTCTTGTCTTTCCTTCTTTGAATGTACAAATTAATGATGTGATGTTTTCTATTAAGACAACCAATCAGGTGAGAAAAAGAAAAATGATAAAAGGAATTGCTAACTTGGTTGTGACAGTACCAGGTGCTTTTATAGCAACCTTAGAATTCTTAAACCAAACTCTCTTACTTCCCTTGAAAACTAAACATGGAACACTGGCATATAATCAAAATAACTTAGGTCTTAAGTGATGAAGTTTTCAGTTAAAATTCATTAATGTTTTATCATAAATAAAATATAAGTACTACTTTTATTATTATGGCTAGAGTTCAGCAAGCATCTTTGTAATTCTGAGTTTATATAACAGTAGAATCTGACCCAGCTTCCCTTATGCAGTATCATATGTTCATAGGTTCATAGATGTTTACTAGGCTAACAGGCACAAGGGACTTTTTTAAGCCTAGCCATGCATCCCAAATCTCTGACAAGTTCTGTTACCCTTAATAAGAATAAGCAGGGTCTTGAGAGATGAACCATTTACAGATTCCCTGTATCCCTTAGAGACATAGGTACAAACCAGTGTTGAATTTCCTGTTCCCCATTCAGTTATGCAAGTTACACTTGAATTGGGTTAGAGAGGAACTCTACTTCACATGGATGGGGAACCTGTTCCAGAGACGTGGTAGACTCTGGGACACATAACTGTCTCTCCTGCATGTCCTATTTATATTACAAGCAAGGTTTAAGTCTTTAGAATGATAATTCTGGTGTTGTTTGTTTTGTGAATATGCAGGAGGACCACCAGAGTGGAGTCTGACAATGTCCTGTATGCCAGGCATAGATCTCCCCTAAAAAGCCTGTAGGATATAAAATACAGCTATATAGGGCTTTGAGGCAGCAGGCATAGGACATTTTATTTACACTCTGTATTCTTTTAGTGAGGAACCTCTGTAGATAATCCACTTGTTGGATATGCCTGTTTAGATACATAATAAAGGGGACATTGTACTCTGTGATAGGCCTGACTTCCATGGACCTAGATGACATACCTTTGTTTATAAGTTGCACAACATAGAATGATTTCCTCATTATTGTAGACACGTGATGGTCAAAGGCTAGATTACTGTCTATATGTGTCCCTAAGTCCCTGAGTATTGGGTCAACTCTAAGGGGCATGTTGTCAATATGATAGTTCTCCACCAAAAAGCTAGCAAGTATGACTGGTGCACGGCATTACCAAACTGCTAAATAAACCAAAAAAGAAAAAGCCAGCACTCAGAGGCAAATTAAGTTTTATTCCTTTCCCTTCAGACCAGTTTTGGTAACAAACCTTCTTCAGTGATAAAACATACATAATGCGGGGATAGTTTTTATACACAATGTACATCCCCAATTGTGACATCACTTCTCCCATTAATCCATTCCAGCCTCTAAACACATACAAATATCAACCAGAATAAACATTTCAAATATAATATCAGATGCTGTAACCAAACTTCCATTAATATCATATATTTGCTTGTGAAATTACCAATTAGGGTACTTAATAAAAAGAAAAAAAGACCCTCATAACTTGTCATTTAGTCCAGGATGAAATAGAGCACCCAACTTAATAATCCATTTTCTTTCCTTTTGAGTTAGTATAGTGTGCCAACCTTGCTTCATAGATCTATTACCTTTTACTTGGTCAATAATGACAAATCTAAAGGAAGCAGTTCTGTGTAACTGATAATGTCTGTACAATGCACTGGTCACTTTTTTAAGATGTAAATCAAGCAAATGCTCTGAAATACCACTTCTTAGTTGCCTAGAAGTCTGCCCTACATAAAAGGCAGAGCATTGGCAATTAGCCAAATAGACAACCCAGTCAGAGCTGCAATTCCCAAAAAATTAAATATCAAAAATTTGACCAGTGTTTTTACTGCTAAAAGATGAAGTTTTAAACATATGTTTACACAGACTGCAATGTCCACAAGGATATGAACCAACAAGCCTATCCCCTAGTATGGTTAGTTGATGTTGGTTCACATAATCCAAAAAGGTTTTCTTATAATGCGCAAAATAGGAAGTAAGTGTTCTTCCCCTTCAGAAAGAAAATTGGCATCTGTTAGATAAACATTGATCCAGATCTGTATTGGCCCAAAGCATATTCCAGTGTTTATTGACTACGTCCTGCAATAAATGTATATTACTGCCAAATGTAGTGACTATCCTCATTGTTCCTGATCCATCCTTTTTGGTTTTAGCTTTATAATTCAATAAGCTAGATCTCTCACAATTGGCCACCCAATCACTGGCCTTTTGTACTGTTGATTTCTTGTATCCCCTATTAATAAATATACCCTCAAGATCATGCCTAGCATTATAAAATTCCATGTCTGCAAAACATATTCTTCTAACTCTCATAAACTGTAATTTAGGAATATTGTTGATGGTATGGGTAGGGTGTAAACTGGTTGCATATAATAAATTATTGTATTGTGGGTATTTCCTGTATACTGACATCTTTAGCGTACCATCCCCCGTCTCAAAATATTGACATCCAGGAAATTAATCTCTTTACTGTGATAATTAACAGTAAACTCAATCCCCCACCAATTACAGTTAAGATATTCCAAAAATTCTAACAAATAGTCCACACCCCCACACCAAACCAACCAACAATCATCTAAGAAACATCTCCATGTATCCATCTCTGAGAGGTAAATGTTGTGCATGACATCATGTATAATCTGATCTTCCACATATCCCATAAAGAGGTCAGCATAAGTTGGGGCAAATGAGGCCCCCATAGCTGTTCCTTGCTGTTGCCAGTAACATTCCCCCTTAAAATAGAAGATGTTCTTAGTCAGTACATGTTCTGTAAGACATGTGAGGAGAGTGTTAAATCCTGGTGCATATAAATCAGCTTTATTTAACCAGTATTCTAGGGCAAGTAATCCTGCCCAATGAGGAATACTGGTATATAGGGATTTAACATCAAGTGTATGCATGAGCCAATTATGTTCCAGTTGTGAGTCATGAATAATTTGTAAAAACTCTGTGGTATCCCTAATTCTTGCCCTGACCCCTGACAATAATGGCTTCAGATAGTATGTCAAAAAGGCAGAATTGGGTTCAGTTAAAGATCCCTGTCCTGAAACAATTGGTCTTCCTGGAGGTCTGTTCAAATTTTTGTGACTTTTGGGCAAGAGATACAGGTACTGTTGGGTTGAATCCTGAACCATGAGTTGTTCTTTTGTCTTCACATCAATGATTCCTTCTTCCACTGCCTGATTCAAAAATGAATCAATCTCATCCTTAAATTTAGGTGTGGGGTCTGTTGACATCCTAATATAATTGTGAGGGTTGTACAATTGTTCATTTCCCTCATTCCAGTAATAACTGGCATCCATTATGATGACAGCTCCACCTTTATCTGCTGGAAGAATGATTATATCAGAATTGGAATATAGGTTTTTCAAAGCCTGCTGTTCCCCTTTCAAAAGATTATTTCTAAAGCTCCTAAAATAACTGAAATTAAAATGTAAATCCCTTAAGACGGCTTCCTGAAAAATACCCACATATTTATTCATTGATGGCATAAATGTGGGTTTGTGAAAATGAAATTCAAATGCTCTTTCAGAATTATTAGATGTTCCAAAAAACAATTTTAGATTCAAAATTCTACAGAAGGCAAAAAGATCTGAAACAAAAATATGTTCATCTACCAAAAAACTGGGAACAAACCCTAAACCTTTATTAAGTAAACTTTTTTCATCTATTGATAAAACATGAGGAAATATTATGTACATTATAAAACTGGGTCCCTACTTCACCATCGACTGCAATAGATTTTCCAAGGCTGCCACATTTGTGCTTGCGTCTACCCCTACGGGTTTGTCTCTTAAAGGGCCCTCCTGAATTCGTACCTTTTTCGAGTCAGGAGAGTCACTAATATAAATTCTCTCCATGTCAGTCATAGATGATTCTTCCCCTGAGGTACTGAGAACCTGTATTGCTTTCTTAGTATAGGTCTTGGTCTTTTCTTTCTAATATTGGATCTACCCTTATTGTTGTCAATAAATCTAACCACCCCCACTCTGGGACTCAAAGGGCTTGCCTCTCTCATAATCCTCCACATCTCTATGAAATTGATGTAACTTCTTTTCTTTCAACCCATTCTCAAAATTGAGAAGATCTTTGGATAGTTCTTCCAGGCCTTGCACAAAAGAAGGCATACCTTCATATTTTTTCATATTTTCACATGTCTCTGTCACATCTTTAATATTTTGTTCAACTGTCCTTTGATAAAAGGACATTAGTATATCAACAAAAGCCATAGTGGCTTTTTGTTATGCCTTCTGCCAATCCTCCATCAATAGGCCATTTGGCTTACCAACCAATGGCTGAATTTTTACCCTTAAACCACTTGGAGTAATACCTTTACTCTTATATGCCTTGAATAATTTTAAATGCCATATATTGGTTCTTAAGATTTTCATCACTTTATTTAGTTGGTAAAACAGCAAGTTGCAGCCATCATGGAAATCTCCTATTTTCTCATTAGGGACCCCATTCATATTGGTCCCAATACCAAAAACATTTATGTCAAACTGATCTGCACACAAACCCTGCAGAATTCTTTGGAGATCCATGACAATAAGCCCTAAACCTGTCCTATACAGACCCAATACAAGTGAGAGAGGTCGGAAAAGGGGACAAGCAGATACGACGTGGGGCAGGCAACAACAGAATCAACAGGGGAAAAGGAAAAGATGGTATCAACTTTCTTAAGACTAATGGTGTTAATGACAGGTTAGATGAACAGTATGTTTTTAAATTAACTGGCAGTTATTTTTCAGATACTGAAATAGCAGTATTAAATTGTGGCATTAAGTTTATTCCTACTGTTGTTTCTAATATGCATACATTTAAAATAGATGTTTTTAAGCTAGTAAGAAAGTTACATCTTTTGTGCTTTTTTTCAAAGTCAAAAGAAAAAAATGTACAAGTAACTAATTCCTTTGATATGGATGATTCTTTGAATGAAACAACTTCTATGGAATTTTTTTCTTGTGATTCTTTTTTTGAGAATGATGAAACTGTGAATGCTTACTGTCTATTACCGACAAATGGGATTAGCATAAAAAGTAACTATATACCTCCTTTTACTAATGAGGCAGTGAAATGTTTTTTCCAGCATAGTGAATTATTCTATGCAGGATATTTTTTAAAAAAATGAAAAAGTGTCTTATAATCTAACTAAAAATGAATGGGAGGCTTTAACGAAGATGAGATGTAGAAAAGATATTATATTTAAGCCCTCAGATAAAGGTAATACGTTAGTTATAAAGACAGTAGAACAGTATTATAAGATGTGTATGGATAATTTAAATAATGAGGAAGTATATATAATTGCTATATGGAAGGAATATGAAACAGCCTTGTCAGCATATAATGAATTAATAAATAGGGGGTATAGACTTGGCTATTTTACCAAAAAAGACATAGAGAGGAAATTTTCCATAGAAAATTGTACTATGGCTAAATTTTACTGTCTTCCTAAACTACATAAAGATAGATATAATCCCCCGGGTCGTCCTATAGTGTCTGCTTGCAACTATTTTCTTCATAATATAGGAATTGTGTTGCATGAATTACTTTTACCAAAGGTTGTGCAGTTGTCTTCCTATATTAGAGACACCTTTGACTTTCTGGAGAAAATTAATAAAATTCAGTGGAATGAAAATAGGTACTGGATAGTAGTAGATGTTAAAAATTTGTATACTAATATTACACATGAATTAGGAGCGGAAGCTCTTAAATTTCATTTGGGTGAAACTCCACTTACTTATAATACAGTTGATTTAATACTGTTTTGTCTTAAAAATATTTTTTTTGAATTTAATGAAATTCTTTATCAACAAATTAAAGGCACAGCAATGGGAGCAGTTTTCGCTCCAGTATATGCAAATCTATTTATGGGTTATTTTGAAACTAAATTTCTATATAGAATGTGCTTTTTCAGAAGTCATGTAATAGAATATTATCGTTACATAGATGATTTAATCTTTCTATGTGAAGGGGGTAGTTTAGATGTACATAATTTTATTCATGACCTAGACTGTAATAATTTTGGTATAAAGTTTTATGGAGCTCAGTGGGGAAATAAAGTTACATTTTTGGATGTAAATTTGCATGTTAGAGGTAATAACATCAGTGCATCATAAATTTGAAGTTGTGAATAATTTCATTAATGGGACTAGTTGCCATCCTCCACACTTAATATCAGCACTTCCCTATAATGAATTATTGCGAATCTCAAGGTTAACTAGTGATGAACAACAAAAAGAATTATTAATTGAGTTGACTTGTCAGGAATTTATCAAAAGAGGTTATAGTGTAGAAAGTGTAGAACAAGCTAAAAATAATTTGAATTTTAATAATCAGACTCATAAACAAGTAAAATATAGGGCTAAATCAGATAAAAATGTGTATAATCAACAAGTGGATAACATGTTTTTTGTTACAACATATGGAACATATACAGAGAAATTGGTAGAAATTGTTATGTTTTATTGGACACATTTGTTACAAGATCCATGCTTGGGTGAATTGTTACCTCAAAAACATATGGTGTCTTATAGACGTGGAAAAAGTATTAAAGATATGCTAGTTCATGCTTATTTTATTTTTTCTGCTGCCAGTTTAACTAAATGTATTTCTGATTATGGTTTTAAAGCATGTGGTCATTGTAGTATATGTAACCAAACAGTAAATTCTTTTGACTGTATAAATGGAAAGAAATTTAATGTGAATGGTAATTTTAGTTGTAACACAGAGGGTATTAATTATGTACTCAAATGTGAATACAATTTATTTTACATAGGTGAATCAAAAAGGAGTTTTCGAGTCAGGTTCGTAGAACATCTGAGAAATATTAAAAATGAAAAGGTAGAAAGCCCTTTAGGCTTTCATTTTAAAAAAATATCATAACAGTGATGGTAAGAATTTAACAGGCACAATTTTGGAAAAAGTACATTGTGTGAAAGGTATGTGCTTGAAGAATAAACTACAATGGAAAGAAGCACTGTTTATTTTAAAATTTGACACTCTACACCCTAAGGGGTTAAATAGAGAGCTTGATTGGAAATGGCTGTTGAAATTAATTGTTTTTTAATTGTTTTATTAGAATCGTTTTTTACTATATAAAGGAATGAGAAATGGGTTTTGTTATACTCTGTTAAAAGGCTTATGCCGAGGCGCTGGAGAACATCAATTGTTGGTACTATAAAATAAATTCTTTGGATATACTGGCTGAGTCGTTTCTTGGACTATTTTTCCTTCTTGGTGGTTTAATAGACCCTATAGATGGTGTCCAAAGATAAATAATGCTTATTTGATGAAAAGCGTGGAAAAAGACACCAAAATTGCTTATTCAAAAACTCAAAAATATTTCGATGAGAAAGGCAAGTTCCTACACTTCCCCTGGTAAGTTATATTTCAGATCCAAAATTAGAAGAACATGACCTGACCACTGCCAAAATACATATGACCACTTGACTTGCTACCCTTCCAACCAAAAATGCATAAAACAGAATATCTTTATACACATTAATAAATAGAGAGGACCTAAATATTTCAAAAACAGGGGTGAAATCATATAAGAAATAAACAACTAAACACGTAGAATAATACAAATGTGTTATGCCAGTTGTTTTAAATATGGTTAAAGCATTCTTCACCTTATAGTTATACAATTACAAAAATATATTGTCAAAATATAAAAAATACATTTCAAACTATATATGTATGGTCTAAATACAGCAACCTAAATCACTGTATTACCATTACTTATATTAATATCTATATATATTCAACAATAAATGCAATTGTAAACCCCCCTTATTTTGTGATGTTTATAAAGAAAAAATATTGTCAAAACCCATGAAAATGCATAAAACAGAATATATTTACACACATTAATAACTAGAGAGGACCCAAATATTTCAAAAACAGGGGTGAAATCATATAAAATACCATTTTGGTGAACTTTTGGAAAACTGATAGACTTGCTGTGCAGAGCTGGAATCTATTTCAAACTGATAAGTACAGATTTTGCCACTTTATACACTTGCCTATTATTTATAGTGGTGCTGTATTGTTTCTGTTTCTGTCTCTTGTGTCTCCTCTGTTTTTCCCACCACCCTCCCTGTTCTTGTTTTGGTGTTAGTCTTGGTGGATTTGAAACTGCCCGCCCCTCTTGTAAGTTTGTATTTGGATACTCCTTCTGGGCCTATCTCATTTACTCAGTCAACTGAGTGCAGTGAGATCATAGGCACTCCTACTGTGTACAAAGAGAGCATTTGAGAAGGACAATCCCTGTAGCCTCTTAATCCTGCTGTGTTCCCTCCCTCAAAAAAAAAAAAAAAAAAATATATATATATATATATATATATATATATATATATATATATATATATATATATTCAGCTGCTCTTACTATAACTGTCTTAGTTGCTGTTCTGCTGGCTATCTGTTCACTTGTTCTTACTCTGCACTTATTACTGCTTGTTAGTAGCCTTCTAATTTAATGCCTTCTGCACTTGTTTTTTAGTCATTTGTTAATTTAATTGCATTTAATTAAACTGTATTTGCCGTAATATTGATATATGTGTGCTAGCCTGCACTGCATTTGAATTGTATTTACTGCTGTTTTAGCTGCTTTTCTGTTAAAAAAAAAATCCTAGCTTATTTCCTGCCTTTCCTGTAACTTATCTAGTCCAGATACAGACTTGCTGTATCCAGGTCTGTTTGTAAGCTCCTGAGCCCCCAAGCCTTTCTGTGTTAGAGGGAAGCCTTCTAGCTTATCAGTGGGAGTGGCAAGCACTAGGTAGCCTATCTACCACAGGAGGAGAGGTTTCTGGCCCATAAATTATAGTTTATTGGCTGTTTGGGAAGCTCTTCCATCTCTTTCAACCTTTCTTTCTTTCAACCTTCTGATTCGAAAGCCTGTGTTTGTGCTTGTTTCCTGCCTTTCCTGTTACTAGTCTAGTCCAGGTACAGATTTGCTGTATCCAGGACTATTTGTCAGCTTCTGAGCCCCCCCCCAGCCTTTCTGTGTTGAAGGGAAGCCTTCTAGCTTATCAGTGGGAGTGGTAAGCATCAGGTAGCCTATCTACCATGGGAAGGTGGACTGGATTCAGGCCAGCTGCCAATTTTGAAAGTACCTTGATAATGGGTTTGGGACTGGGTTAATATTATGAGGGTCTTCATGGTTTGTTCTCAAATACACAACGCTTATGTTCTGATGCCAGAAGCAAAGGTATCACTATAGGTTCCGGGTGGGTCAGAAGATTTTGATTAACAGGCTGAAAATTTTTACTTAACTCTATAGTAAATGTAGAGTGACATTTTTTAAGAACGGACTATGTGTTCTTATTTCTGACTTATAGGATGATCCGGGAATGATGGTGACACACTGTGGTGTTTTGTTGGGTGGTTTATATATTACCACTTTTTGCTTTATTAATGGATGTAGACAATATTTGAACATAGCAAGTTAATTTGAGAACTAACTTTGGCCGATTGATATTTATGACTATTTGTGTGTTAGGTAGCACAAGCGCCATTTTTTGGTGCTAAATTCTGGTGAAAGTCTTGAAAACTTTGTTCAGTTTAAAGGTATTATTTTGAACACTGAACAAAGGGGGCCATTTAATGTTGTTTATTAGATAATATTTATGGTCATCGAGGTTTGCCGTTTGACAGCATGGTAATTCATTTATAAGAGTTCTATTGGAATATATGCACAGTGCTATTAGGGATATATTCATGTACAAGTTTTGTTCATGGGTTTGGACAACATTTTTTCTTTATAAACATCACAAAATAAGGGGGGTTTACAATTGCATTTATTGTTGAATATATATAGATATTAATATAAGTAATGGTAATACAGTGATTTAGGTTACTGTATTTAGACCATACATATATAGTTTGAAATGTATTTTTTATATTTTGACAATATAATTTTGTAATTGTATAAATATAAGGTGAATAATGCTTTAACCATATTTATAACAACTGGTGGCATAACACATTTGTATTATTCTATGGGCCGGATTCACGAAGGCTTGCATGGAGTCTAAGAGTAGAGCAAGACTCCATGCAGCTCCAAAAAAAGGATGCATTGAAAGAAAGAAGCATGCCAATGGCCAGAAATACAGCCATTGGCAATGTGAAGTGATGCAAAATAAAAATAAAATAACTTTTTTATTTTCATCCCGATCTCCGGGGTTTAAGTGTAGCGCAGCGCCGCGCAAACGTACTGCGCCCTAAAAACCAGAAAATCAATAATTAAGATCCACAAATGTGGATTTTATTGCTGATATGAATTTACAATGCAAGTGAATGGCAGGCTGAAGACAACATGGCCACCGAGTAGAGGTTGCTAAGGGGGGGAAGCTCAGTCTAAGAGATGTAACCAAGCATTAGTAGGCAATCCTATGCAAATGAGGATTAGGATAGTGAATCGCAAGTTTACATAGCAAATGAGCACAGTCAGTGGAGTGTAGGAGTAGGATAAGGGGAGTAACAGAGTAGAAGATAGGTGACATCATGAGGGGGTATGTATGAAAGAAGTGAAGCTCATTGGAGCAGTGTGGCATGTGTCAGCTGACATTTACATATCATTGCAAGAGGTGTGTCAACAGGTAGGCAAGGTAAAGTAAAGAAATTGAAGGTGTATGCCGTGGATAACACCAAAGTTTCTTGCTGAGTGTGCATGCGCGTGTGTGCGTGCCAGTAAACCCAAATAAGACAGTGTGCGCGTGTGTAAGCCTGTGTGCGCATGTGTAAGCCAGAGTAAGCATATGTAAGACTGTGTAAATGGTTGTAAGCGTGTTTGTGCCAGTGTGCATGCATTTTAACAAGAATAAGCAAGTTGTAGTCCATGTAAGCATATGTGCGCGCATGTGAGCTGGTGTGCGCATGTTTGCGCTTGTGTCCACGGCACTCTCCCCTGAGGAAACAGAAAGGAAAAAGGAAGAACACCAAATAGTAGGATGTTTCCAGGGAGTACTAGCAGAGCTAGCAGGTGAAAACAATCAGAATCAGGAAATTATACAGGCAGTACACTAGCCCAGCCCAGCCCAGCACTTAAAACTCTGAAAACAACAGCCCATTATGTTTCTCTCAAGAGACACTGCAACACTGCAGTAGGCTAATAGAAGTGAAAACTGAAAAAGCTTTACTGAGACAAAAAATGTTAGGGGCTGCCATTGCTGTTATAAGGCAACATATGCAAAATGCTGAGGGTGGTGATAATGCAAATGCTGCTGGACAACCCACAGTGAGGAGATGGGGAAGAGTGTACAGGCCCAGGGTAACCTACCAGGGGCTACATGAGCTGGAGATAGTGGAGCGCTATAGAGTGGACAGAGACCTCTTGCAGCAAATTGTTGAGCTGTGCAGGCCATACCTCACACACAGAACCAACAGTGGGGAGCCCATCCCAGTGCAAACCAAGGTATGTGCTGACCTAAGAATATTAGCAACAGGTATCTTCCAGAGACCAACTGGTGATATGATGGGGATATCACAGGCATCAGCATCCAGGGTACTGCACCAGTTCCTGGATGTCATGTCAGCACATGTCAGTGATCATGTATATTTCCCCAATTCCCATGAGGTATTGGCCAGCAATATGCGTCTCTTCCAGCAAATAGCGAAATACCCTGAGGTAGTGGGTGCAATAGACTGCACGCACATACGCATCAAAGCACCAGCCAGTGAGTGGGATAGGGTCTACTTCAACCGCAAGGGCTTCCCCTCCTTCAACTGCCAGGTCGTGTGTGATGCCCAGGGCATAATACTGAATGTGTGTGCTGGCTGCCATGGAAGCTACCATGATTCCCATATCTGGCATCTGACGCAGCTGTACCAGACATTTGCCAACGGGGACATCCCACACGGTCACCTAGTGGGGGATGCTGGCTATGCACTGGAGCCGTGGCTGATGACACCCATCAGAAACACACACACACCTGAACAGGAACGCCATAATGAGGCACACGCACAAACACGAAATGTAATCGAGCGTGTGTTTGGGCTGCTCAAGTCACGGTTCCGGTGCCTGGACACATCTGGTGGAGCCTTGCAGTACTCATCAACTACATGTACCCAAATTGTCATGGTATGTGCTATGCTACATAATATGATCCTGCGAAAACAGCTGCAGCAGGACCAGCATAGGTCTGAGCCAAACAGCCCCCACCATTGCCAAGGCCATCACAGGCAGAGCGTGACTCGGAGGAGGAACATCCTGATCCTGCCCCAGTAGGCGGAAGGAGACGTGCCCAGTATGATTTGGCCTTGGCAAAGAGGCAACACATAGCACATACACTGGCTCAGTAGGAACTCTGGAAATTATACCTCTCTCTGACTCGCACATATAGTAAAAAGGATGCCTAAGTTGACACTACCTGCTGTCAAACATGTATAGGGAGTGTAGTATGTGCATCCAACATAGCCAGCCCTGCAGCACCACCTGAGGCATGATTGCCATGTGTTAAGCAATATAAAACAGTGCTAAACAGCATTTACCACCATGTACTATATCTAAAGAAAATCGCACACACCAACTAGCACAACTGTGGTCAATGTTGAGTAATATTGGCCAACGTCCAGAAATGTTGGTTAATATTGAGCAATGTTGGACAAGCTGGGTCTAAGTATATGAAGGTCTTTCCAAACACCATTATATTGGGTGACTTCAACTACCCAAACATTGACTGGGAGAATTACTCAAGCCCCAACACCCTAGCCCAAAGGTTACTAGAATTTATAAACTCAAATGCTATGGAACAACTAGTCACCACCCACACAAGAGGGGATAACATACTGGACCTGGTCATCACCAACATGGTGACTCTATGCTGCATACCAGAGGTATTCCCCTCATTGGTAAGATCGGACCATAAATTAATCTCACTGGATATCCACATCCCAATCCCACCCACAGCCCAGAAAACCACAGTGAAAAATTTCTCAAAAGCTAACTTCACACTTCTCAAAACCGAGGTGGAATCCTTCAAGGACCCCGGGCCAGTGGAAACTATGGCTCAAACTGCAGAATCCTTTATAAACACATTCTATGGACACCTTCAGGAATGCATGGATCATGCTATCCCAAACAAAACCAAGACCCAATCTTCCAAAGGCAGGCGTCCTGCCTGGTGGACCCCGGCTATAAATAAGCTGTACAACAGAAGGAGGAAGCTACTACATGATAGAGCAAAATCCGTAAAAGGGAAGGCATCTCTGATCAGTACTAGCAAAAAACTACGATCCCTCATAAAATCATCCAAGGCCAGCTTCGAGAGAAAAATTGCACAGGACACTAAAGATAATCACAAGGCCTTCCTTAGTTATGTTAGGAACCTAGGTGGCAACTCCCAGATATGCTCAGAGTTGGTCCAAAATGACAAAAAATACACTGAACCCACAGACATTGCCAACATCCTGGCAGACAGGTTCAGTGCAAACTTCTCCCCCCCTTCCCCCCCTAAAAAGCAAATATCTGTCCCAGCAGAGTGCTGCCTCCCTGACATCTCAGATGCTCAAGTGAGAGCCGCTCTCTCCAAAGCAAAAAACACAGCATCAATGGGACCAGATGGTGTCCCAGGCTGCATCCTACATGAACTCCAAGAAGAGCTAAACCCCCATATAAAGCTGCTGTTCAATCTCAGCCTTACTACAGGATATGTACCCAAAGAATGGAGTACAGCAACAGTGGTCCCACTCCTCAAAGGTGGTGCCTCTACGGACCCTGGAAACTATTGCCCCATAAGCCTGACTAGCCTGGTCTGCAAATCTATGGAGAGGATCATCATGGAACTCATAAACAAAAGCATTGGGAACCTACAGACACTGGATCCTACCCAATTTGGCTTTGTTAAGGGCAGCTCCTGCCTCTTAAACCTGGCCGATTTCTTTGAAACAGTCACTATGGCCATTGATGAAGGGAAGGTAGTCCACACAGCCTACCTGGCCCTCGCAAAAGCCTTCAACACAATATCCCACTCGGGCATCATAGATAAGCTCTCCAGCTTAAATATAAACCCCTATTTCATAAGATGGGTTGCAAACTGGCTCAAGGACAGAAACCACATAGTCAGAATTGCTGGAGCCATGTCATACTCTAAACCAGTTACAAGTGGCGTCCCACAAGTCTCAGTCCTGGGACCTCTCTTGTTCGGTATATATTTTTCAGAGGTTCAGGCTAACACGGGAGGACTGTGGCTGACCAAGTTCACAGATGACTACAAACTGGGTGCCATAATTGACTCCCCAGCTGACACAAGCATCCTCCAAAACTGTCTCATAGAGATGGATAACTGGTGCCAGAGCCATGGCCTAAAGCTAAACACTAAAACGTGTATAGTCATACCCTTTGGCAAAAACAAAGTGCCCACAAATTATCACATAGGTGGGAATCCATTAAGTGCGGAAGAAGTAATTAGGGACCTGGGGACCCAAGTTGACAGCAATCTCTCCTTTGACAACCACATTGCCAAAGTGGTTAGAAAGACCTTCTATATAGCCCACCTTATCATGAAAGGATTCACATCTAGATCGAGGGAGGTCATTGTGCCCCTTTATTCATCCCTCATCAGGCCCATAATTGAATACAATGCCCCATTTGGGATGTACCTTACCCGACACCTGCAGCAACTAGAAAGACCCCAAAAGTACCTCACAAAGAGGATCATGAGACTCAAACAGATGCCATATGCTGCTCGGTTAAAGAAACTCCAGCTCTACTCAGTTGCATACCGCCTACTTAGAGGCGATCTATGCCTGACATATAAAGCCATGTCCAACCCGGAATTAATGAGCATTCTCCACCTCAGAAAATTCAAATTCCTTAGAGCTACGCGCACGAGGGACTTGAACCTCAGCACAGAAATAAATAGGACATGCTGGAGGGACAGATTCATAACCCAGTGGCTCCCTTCGCTCTGGAATAGAATCCCAGTCTGTGTTAGGCAGAGCCCCTCATTGACTCTCTTCAAGAGGAATCTTGACGAGTGGATGGGAGATCGTAGGTTTACCCCGGGGATTACTTCGGTGTCACTACTAGACAGATGCACAGTAAACTGACCTTAAAAAGGGCACAGTAAAATCAGTTCAGAGGGTGGCGAAAGCCAAACACACTCTGGCTAGGCTTGTAAATGCCTTAGGGCAGATATCCTAGTATGAACCTATGAACCTAAGTAGGGCATAGCTGAACAAAAGCCGACATGCTCATATTTGCTCTACTGGCCCTTAAGCAGTCTGGTCTGCTCAGTATGAAAATATAAAGCAGTAATGGGCCTCAAACCAAGGATATTGTGCACTATAGTCATAGTACTGAACCACTAAACCATGACAGTATTGCAGAGGTCAGCCTGTATGAAGAAATGTTGATAAGTCTATGCAAAGTATTCCATGGAAACCCTGAAGGCACAGCATAATCCCTGTTGAGTTATGACACAAAGGTGAGTCCCGCAATAAGAATAGAACCTGACTTTCAACACACACAGTAGAAATGTTAATATTGGACATGTACACATACATCAACAAATGTAGTGGACCTCAGACAGCAACATACTGAAAGGTCACACTGGGCATGCTCACACACTTGAATAAATGAGACAAATGTCAGGCAACAGCACACTGACAGTCTGAACTGGGCATGCTCACACACTTAGGCCATGTCGGAGTACAGCAGTGGGCCATACATATCAGGCAGTTGCATGTGTTAACCCAGGAACCTCTCACTATCCAGTAATCTGCCCTGTGCACACAGTTATCTGACAACAGACACATATATAATATAGTGGAACCCTGTCATAATCAAATATGTTCTGCAGATGCCTAAGTTGTTCATAGAAAGTGGGAAAGCAAAGACAATAAAACCTGCAAACAGTATCAGCAATAAACATTGTGCATCCTGAACATTATCATAGGTTCAGAGGTTGATACTAGGCTATCTGCCCTAGGGCATGTACAAGCCTAGCCAGAGTGTGTTTGGCTTTCGCAACCCTGTCAAACTAGAACACTGTGCCTCTGAATAGTAGGTCACACAAGATAGCCCAGTTACGTTTAGTGTATTGTGCCTCTGTCTAGCAGGGACCCAGAAGATATCCCACGGGTAAACATAAGATCACCCATCCACTTGTCAAGATGTCTCCTGTAGGTGGTCAGCGGGTGGCTCTGCCCATGCGAAACCGGGATTACAATCCAGAGTGAGTGGAGCCTCTGGGATAAGAATCTGTCCCTCCAGCATGTCCTATTAACATCTGTGCTGAGATACATGTCCCTGGAGTGTGTAGCTCCAAGGGAGTTGGATATCCTGAGGTGGAGCATGTCCATTAATTCTGGGTTGGATATTTCCTTAAACTACAGGCACACAACACATCCGAGTAGGTGGTATGCGACTGAGTAGAGCTGTAGTTACTGTATCTGAACTGTGCAGGGCATCCGTGTGAGTCCCTACATCTGCTTGTTGAGGAACATTTGTGGCCATTACAGTTGCTGCAGGTGTCGGGTAAGGTACATCTCAAATGTGGCATTGTAACCAAGCATGGTCGTGATGAGTATAGGGGCACAATGACCTCACTTGATCAACATGTGAAACCATATGGGATAAGGTGGGCTATATAGAAGTTCTGTCTAACCACTTTGGCAACATGATTGTCAAAGGCGAGAGTACGAACAAGTCATGTCCCCAAACCCCTAACAATTACTACCATATGTAATGGATTACTACCTATATGGTAATGTGTGGGCATGTTGTTATTCCCAAAGGGGATGACTATGCAACTAATGGCATTTAGCTGTAGGCCATGGCTCAGGCACCAGTCATCCTATCTCTGTGAGACCCTGTTTGAGTATGCATGTGCCAGCTGGAGAGTTGATTATGGCACCCAGTTTGCAGTCATCTGCGAACATGGTCAGCCATATTCCTCCTTTGTTAGCCTGTATGTCACACAAATATATACTGAACAACAGGGGTCCCAGGACTGAGCCTTGTGGGATGCCATGTGTAACTGGTGTATAGCCAGACATGGCACCTGCAATACTGAGCATGTGGGTGCTATCCCTGATACAGGTAGCAATCCATCGTGTGAGATATGTGTCGATATCGCCGCTGGTGAGCCTATGCATAATGGCTGAGTGGGGTATTGTGTTGAAGGGTTGTGCAAGGTCCAGGCAGGCTGTGTGGACAACCGTTCCTACACCAATGGACCTGGTAATTGTTTAAAGAATACGAACAGGTCCAAGAGGCAAGATCTTCCCACAACAATGCTGAAATGTGTAGGACCCAGTGTCTGTAGGTTCCCGATGTCTATGTGCATGAGTCCCATTACAATACGCTCCATAGTTTTGCAGAACAGGCTAGTTAGCCTTATAGGCCGATATTGTCTTTGGTCCGTTGTGGCAGCAACTCTGTGGAGCGGGACCACTATCGCTGTATGCCATTCCATGGGTACATATCCTGCAGTAACTCTGATATTGAACAGTGACGTAATGTGAGGGTTACATCTGTCATGAAGCCCGTGTAAGACGCAGGCTGGGACACCGTCAGGTCCCAATGATGCTGTGTTGTCCGTTGTGGGGAGGGCAGCACTCACCTGTTTATTTGTGATGTCAGGGAGGTTACACTCTGTTGGGATGGACAGTAGCTCCATAGGGGGGATGGAGGGGACACATCTGCACTGAACCTGTTTGCCAGGATGTTGACAATGTCTGAGGGTTCAGGCTATGTTTAGTCAGAATGCAGTAACTCACAGCATATCAGTGAGTGTCCACCCAGGTACCTGAATTAACTGAAGAAGGCCTTGTGAGTGTCCTACGTGTCTGGTGCAATTGTCCGTTAGAAGCGGGCCTGACATAAATACATGAGTGATTGTAGCTGTCTGCTAGTACAGATTACAGATGCCTTCCCTGTCTGGGATTGTGCTCTATCATGTAGTAGCATCCTCCTTTCGTTGTATAGCTTATTAATGACCGGGGTCTACCAGACAGGTCCCCTGCCATTGGAGGAGTGAGTCCAGTTGTTATTTGGGATAGCACAATCCATGCAGTCCACTAGGTGTCCATAGAATGTGTATGTAAAGGATTCAGCAGTCTGAGCCATACTTACCACTGTCCCAGGGTCTCTGAAGGATACCACCTTGGTTTGGAGAAGTGTGACGTTTGCTTTTGAGAAGTTCACCAAGATTACCAAGGATGGGTGTGGGGACGGGATATGGATGTCCAGTGAGATAAATGTATGTTCTGACCTTACCAATGAGGGGTATATCTCAGGTGTGGAACATAGAGTCCCCATGTTGGTGATGATCATGTCCAATATGTTGTCCTCTCTTGTGGGTGTGGTGACCGGTTGTGCCATAGCATATGAGTTTACAAATAGTAGCAACTGTTGGGCGAGGGTGTTGGGGCCAGAGTACTATCCCCAGTCAATGTGTGGGTATTTGAATTCACCCAATATAATGGTGTTTGGGGAGACCTTCATATTGTCCAGTGTTCCCAGGAAAGCCGAGTGTGGTTCCTGAGTTTGGGAGGGTGGTCTGTAGCAGGCAACAAAC
This sequence comes from Protopterus annectens, assembly GCF_019279795.1. Lineage (NCBI taxonomy): Eukaryota > Metazoa > Chordata > Ceratodontiformes > Protopteridae > Protopterus > Protopterus annectens. Next base: position 200,961,637 of record NC_056742.1, read on the forward strand.
CAAAAGGCAGATTTGCACAATGTTAGGTGCATATGTACGGTCTGTGATGCTTTGTGCAGTGCTACCAACCTGGAGGCATGTGTATCTGTGATGTATATGGATACTCCCCCTATTTGTGTTGGCCATTCCGAGTTTTGTGGTCAGAAAGCATGGTATGAAATATAACCTGGTAGTGCTGGTGTGCATTTGGGAGCCTGAACCAGGTGTCTGTTAGTGCACAGATATCGCTGTTGTCCATACTGAGGAGATTCCTGAGTGGGCGCAATTTGAGGGTAACACATCTGGTGTTGAGCAGCATTACCCTCAGTGTCATGTACTCTGTAATGTCTATGGAGGTGGGTTTGTCTTTTGAGCCCCGCTTAAAAAAGGCAGTATGGTGGTAGCAAGTGCCTTAGCCAGTATTCGAAAGTCCAAGGGTGACAGGTGCAAGCTGTCCATAGGGAAGCTACGTGGCATGTTGAGCATGTCACCCCAGGCTGACAGACACTGTATCCCCTTTGAATGACACCAATATGTTAGCCAACTGTTAAATGTGATCAGTTTTCTGGTATACTGTGACATCATTCTTGGTGAGTGTAAGATGCTAGACAAGGTCAGGGTCATACTGGCCTGGGCTACATGATCAGAGAGTTCCTCTAGGTATCATGTCATGTGGTCCAGGAAGGATCGTCTGAGGTTGTAGGCACCAGCATGGACAATGATGGAGCCAGTCCTGTACTTGCTTTGGAGTGACCTGAGTGCATGTGTTATGTTGCGGATCCTGGCACCCGAGAGCTCAAAGTGACTATTCCCTTGTTTGGCCTGGTGAGTGGGACGTCAGTGTTTCTGATAATAAGGGTCACCTATTACAAGTGTATTAGGTATGTTGTTTAGCCCGAAGGGCAGTGACTGTGTGGCACACTGACGTTGTGAACTATGTGATATGTGGGTATTGTAGTGGGGTAGCAGTTGTTTGTGTGTCTGCTTTGGAGGTCTCTGCTGCTTAGGCAGAGTTTATGTAGAGCCTCTGAGTATGTTTATGTGTGATAATGGGGTTTGATTGCTGTTGCTATAGGTTTATGTGAGACTGATATGTGGTGTGTGTGGTTACCTTCACCACCTGATAGACTATGCCAGTCATGGGTCGAGAGAGCTCAGCCTCCTGTATGTCAATATTGTTGCATCTCTCACATATATCTGAGTTTGTTGGGAGGAGGAGAGGCAGATATGACATTGTGTCAAAACCACAATATTCACTAGCTGGACTGAAGAGTACACACGAAACCGACCCCTAGACATGCCAGAATATTATGATGACATACTCCGTAGCTGGATTACAAAGGATCAGTAGGGTGTTAAGTGTGTAAAAGAGTATAACAGGGATTAGTGCTCAGGTTTGTTGGTGTTTTGTAAAGAGTAACTGAGAAGGAGTCCAGACTGAATCATGACACCTCCTTCAGCTATGTCATAAATAGCAATGTACACTCATATATGTCCTGAGTCAGGGCCAACTGTACCTGACTGACAATGCCGACATCCTGTCAGACAGGCCCATATAGACATACCCACCTCCCACTGATGATAGTCCCTGTCATCATACCAGGAGATATCACATGTATAATGGTTGAACAGCTCCCCCCAAAGCCAAAAGCATGGCAGCAATTGGATTACATTGTTTCCCAATATGTGTCATTCATGAACTACAGAACAAACAGACCCTGCACCTGAACAGTCTGTTGAGCCTTACCCTCTCCACATGATCTGGAACCGTTGAATGTGTTACAGAAACATATGGCACTCCCCATGTTGGTGCACAAAGAACCATGGGAAGTATAGTCCAGTAAGCCTATGAAGTCTGATCTGCAAGGCCATAGAGTCCATCATGGCTGAAGTCATAAACAGAGCTATTGGAAGCTGACAAACACATAACCCTACCAACTGTGGTATGTTCAGGTGCAGATCATAGTTCCCAAACATGCTAGACTGTTTGCAAGGTAGCCACCCAGGACATACATCACTGAACAGAGCTACACATGTCCCACATAGACTTTGAATAGCTCTTTATCAACATCCCAGACACATGTCGTATCCACAAAACCAACAATCTGTGCATAAATATGTGTTGACATATAAAGGAATGTCAGTGTGTCCACAGATAGATCACACAAGGTAAGAATTATGGGGTCCTGTTCAAGCTGTTGACACCTGCCGACCCACATGGCTCATTCCTGGGATTGCATAAAACAAAGTGTACACACATTACCATGTCCAGTCTGATGATGTCAGCATCCTACAAATATAGCAGGAGAACAGAAGCCACCCAGTAAAGCATATAGTGTGCTGTGCTAATGTGTATTTCTCTAGTATCATAACATAGTTAGGTAGGGGTTTGAATCCTGCAAACGCTGACAGTGTGGGGGGGGTGTGTGTATGTGTGTTATTCCCTATGAAAAGATTGCTCTTTTTGGAGACTGGGAAAACACATTAAAAGTGGTGCATTCCTCTTTGAAAAGTCTGATGATGACAGCATCCTACAAATATAGCAGGAGAACAGAAACCACCCACTAAAGCATATAGTGCACTGTGTTAATGCGTATACTCTCTAGTATCATAACCTAATTAGGTAGGGGTTTGAATCCTGCAAATGCTGACAGCGTGTGTATGTGTGTGGTTTCCTTTAAGAGGAGTGCCCTTTTTGGGGACTGGGAAAACACATTAAAAGAGGTACATTCCTCTTTGGAAAGTCTGATGATGTCAGCATCCTACAAATATAGCAGGAGAAGAGAAACCACCCTGCAAAGCATATAATGTGCCGTGTTAATGCATATCTCTCTAGTATCATAACATAGTTAGGTAGGGGTTTGAATCCTGCAAACGCTGGCAGTGTGTGTGTTGGGGGGTGTATGTGTGTTGGGGGGTGTATGTGTGTGATTTCCTTTGAGAGGAGTGCCCTTTTTGGAGACTGGGAAAACACATTAAAAGAGGTACATTCCTCTTTGGAAAGTCTGATAATGACAGCATCCTACAAATATAGCAGGAGAAGAAATGCCACCCAGCAAAGCATATAGCGCGCCGTGTTAATGCATATCTCTCTGGTATCATGACATAGTTAGGGAGGTGTTTGAATCCTGCAATTGCTGTGTGTGTGAGACACAGTTGGTCAATGCAGTGCGGGTTTTGCTTTTACTATGGTATAATATATCATGATTAAAACAGTATGTGCATTGCACACATCAGGTATCTGCGTGGCAAATAAATATGTGTACATGTGACCTCAATCAGTACATAGGTGTGAAGCCTGCTTACTACATTAATACATTTGTTTCCTTTGACAGATTGTGCCGCTGCTTCTCAGATCATAGGTCACATATGTATGTATGTATGTGACAAGCCCAGCCACTGTAGTGATCTGTGGCCAAGGTCATCTGTGCCACACACACCCATGACAGTTACTATAGAGTACTGTGAGTGAAGGTACATGCCTGGGGTATATGTCAGACATGTTCCTACACAAAACCGACTGGCAATAATGGACAGTCATTATAGGTGTACAACAGCCCTGTGGATATGCATTCAGGCCCCTAATGTCTTATGTGACACACCGAGGGACTCCACAATACCTATGGATATGTGGATACCAAGGGGCAGATGACATAACATGTGGCTGTATGTACACATTGGTACCCAACATACATGTTGAGGGCTACCACCTATGTGGTACTGCCGGGATAGTATGTATAGTAAATGTGGATGACTATGCCATAGACAGCTTACTGCTATACAGCATGTATTGGACAACAGGTATCTGTCTGTATGATACCCTTGTGTAGGATATGCGTCCCATCCAGGGAATGCATTGTAGGCCAATGCATGCATTTCCAGATGTGGATGGACATATCCCTAGTGTGTTTGCATGTACCTAAGAGGGCTTTATGCCAAACAGGTGTGATACCAGGAAAGGGTGGCGGTCAATACCACTGGTTACTGTTATAGTATAGTACCAGAAGGATCCAACTGTTACTGAGTTCCCTACAACTGTGTGTCATTTGTCAGGACATCATCTAATGATTGGTTATAGTCATGCTGTTGAGGTTGTGTATACTACCAGACTGCAAATCATTGACAGATATTAACAGTATCACCCACAGCATAGTGTCAACCCATGCCATACACACATGTGTACCCATGTTAGTACATATCTGTAGTAGAATGCATACTGGCCATCGAAAGATACTATGAGATGTTAACAATGTGTACAACAGGGTATGTCACACGTCCCATGTGTCCACTATGCACGTACATGCAGACAGTGCACACCCACCATGTTCACAGATGTACACCTGCTAATCTATAATGCACACATCACACACGTACTGTCCACTTACTAACACATGCTGGCAACACTGTACACTTAAGCCAAGTGGCACATGGGTGGACAATACATACTCAGACCTAACATTGGTGTAAACAATGCTACATTGACAATCAGAGCTGTGATGGATAATGCCTGCTCAGATATACCTACAAGGATATCATTACACTTTCCTGTTGACAACTTGCTAATATTGCTACACTGCTATAATGTCACCCTGTGTATCAGAACCATGTTAGCCTGTTCCTGCATCAATGTTACAGATGACAGGAGGTGGCACAGGTGTCATCATTTGCACAGGATGTGTTGTTGGTTTGCCACAGCCCAACAATGACCCATCCAATTGACATGTCGATGTGTGTGTGTGTGTGTGTGTGTGTGTGTGTGTGTGTGTGTGTGTGTGTGTGTGTGTGTGTGTGTGTGTGTGTGTGTGTGTGTGTGAGGGACAACAGTACAGCATGGGCCAATGTTGATGTAATGTGTGCGTGTGTATGTGTGAGCCCTAGTTGTTTGGTTAATGTGTGTGTGTCTGCATGCACACAGCTCCACCATGTGGCTGCCATATACGGGAGGTTGTGGGACAGCCACACACTGTACCTGCTAGGCTGTACAGATCACTGTCTCTGGCCATGGATGCGGTACCTGTGCCTGGCAGGGGTGCTACAGCCAGTATCGGGTACCAACCCTGACTGGGTACTATCATCAGAGGCAGAGGTATGATGACTGGACCCATGTCCCTGCTGGGACTGGCCAGAGCTATGTGCACATAGTCTACTAGGACGGTCAATGGACAGGCCAGCCCCAGCATTGCTGGGGCCGGTACTGCCACTATGGGAGTGGCTGTGATTTGTGTGCCGTCCGCGATGACTGCCAGCTGTTGCTGTTGCTGGCATGCGTCCGCGTCGACGTCTCAACCATCCTGCATGGTCCTGGCTCATGGAAAACACATTGTGGAGGGCATCTAATGTCTGCCCCCAATGTCTACCAATGACCCCGGTGTAATTCCAGATGGCACCGGCAAAGTCATGGATGCTGTCATTGATAGCGGTGTAATGGGACCTCTGTGCCCTTAGTCCCTGTCTGGTGTACCGTTCCATACGTGCCTGTGCCTGCATTACAGCCTGGAACATACTGGAGGTTGTAATACCTCTGGGGGCACGTCTGCCAGGGGCAATACGACCAGTGGTGCTCCCCCGAGAACCCCTGGACATCTGCCTATGTGGTACCATTCCAGGAATTTGGCTATGGCTGCTTTGAGGGGATGCAAGTGCCATGGGTACCACACTCTCCTGGTCAATGCCAACTGTATGCTGTCCCTCAGCTAAGGCCATTGGTGATGATGGATGTATTGGCAGTATGAGCATGCGCATAGATGGGGTTGAACGCTGTGTACTGTCGATTGGCGGACCAACGACAGACCCTGTCAAACCTTCCGGTGCCAGAATACATGTCTCATGATCTCAACTATTAGTGGCAGTGACTTCAGGTTTCCTGCTGCTTTCAGCCACCCCAAACTCAGCAGCTGTGAGAGGAAGACAGGAAACACACTTTACAATCTGTACATGATGTTAGCACACATGCACACATGCACACATGAACACATGCACACATGCACACATGAACACATGCACACATGAACACATGAGCACATGCACACATGCACACATGCACACATGAACACATGCACACATGCACGCATGAATGCATGCACACATGCACACATGAACACATGAACACATGCACACATGCACACATGAACACATGCACACATGCACACATGCACACATGCACACAAATACACTCCTCACTACAGCACATGCACACACACACACACACACACACGCACACACATGCACACACACTCACACACACACCAGCAATCCAGCACATACTCAATAGTGGTTGAAGGTGGGTGACAGTATCACAAGGCAAACAATCATCTCACACGTGTCAGTATGCAGAATATGTGTTGCTCAAGACCATGCAGTGCAAGTGTAGATGGCCCTATTTAATGACATTATACATGGCTTTGATGCATGTGTGTAGTTGTTCAGTGATTGGCTACACCCTGGAACACAATGTGTACATAGACACAACATTGCTGTGCATGTTTTATCAGCTCTGAAATGTCCTGTGCACCATCACTCACAGGTATGCATACCATGGCTGCATGCGTTATCTGTGTAACACATAGATTGCCATGTGTGATTACAGTGTCTGTGTCCATAGCAGATAATAGTGGGCACAGGTGTAGCACATGCATGCTCTGTACATACACGGGATGAGTGGTGCATGTAGACGTGAAGGAATCCCAATGCTCAACATGGCCATTGTACAGTGGTTATGGTAAGTGTGGGACATATTGCAGATATGTCGGTGCCAGCCATGACATGGCATGCTACACAACTGCAACATTAAACACCACACATACCCAATGTGTGTCATGTGACCTATATACCCAAGAGCATTCCAGGACATATATGTGACACTTTGTACAGATGGCGACTGCTGTGCATATTGTGTATACTGGCATATGTAAGCACACACACAACATGCTATGCATATTGTGTATAGGTGCATATGTTTGCACACACACAACATTGAGGTGCAAAGCAATGACTGCTATGTGTAGTACTGTGGTCACTGCAACTGGATGGGGTGTAGTACCATGTGACATCATCATCATGCATCTTGTGGTCACTCATGGCTACTAATGTGTGACAGCCCACCACCTAGCATGCTGTACCTGAACTGCAGTGCCATGGCTACGTTCACAATTACACAGCCAATTTGTACATGGGTGTGTGAGGTGCCCAATAGGGAGCATTGCCTAACATGACTGTGTTATGTGTTGAAGAGTGTTGCACAGCCCCATGATAGGCCTCTATCCCTAAGGTACATCATGTGTGTGTGGATGACATGTGGGATACTGAAGTGTGACCTTACAGCGGGTGTGTGGTAACGCCAAATGTAGCATGTTTTTGTGTACTGCATATGATAAATGTGTTATATTGTGTACAGCTGTAGCAACTATGCCTATCCAATGTGCAGTACTGTGTTGCCACAACTGTGTCTGATGCTCTGCGTATTGCATGGCATTGAGGCAGCTACTGACATTACTGAGCTGTGCAACATCTTACAGCAAACAAGCATGGCATACATTATGCATAGGTGTGTTACGTGTACATGGCCTACACCTCACCTATGACATGCACATTTCATTACCAACATTGCAGTTATACCACACTCACCAGCATGGATCATCTGCCCTGCTGTCACACCAGAGGGACCTACAAGAATATGAGAGAGTTCGTCAGTGGCCACAACTGTGGCATTGCTACAGTGGGTATGCTAAACTACAGTAGAACAACAGTCAACAGTCACAGGTGTAGCGATAATATTCCAAATATCAGTATTGCCCAACACTAGGCAGCACAACTGCTAAACACACAGTACACATCTCACGGAGACATAATCTAACAATACAGTTAACTGTAGTCTACAGATAGGGCATGTTACCTGCTCACTCCATGTGAACATGCTGGGTGGGTCCGGCCTCCATGACACCACATGTCAGAGGTTGTTGCTGCTGTTGTCCAGGAGCCACCATGCTTAGGAGCAGCTCCTCCACTCTGGTGAGGGGGGGATGAATGGCCACCCCACCACTTGTGGCAAGCTGTTGTCTTTGGATATCAGACGCACACTGCCGGACATGTCTAATTAAATCACTGCAGTGATGGCGTACCTGTTCATATGTCTGGTTATGTATGCCTATGTCATTTACCCGACGGACAAGATCCTGCCACAGTGCAGTCCACTCCTGCTGATTCTGGCTGCTTCGGGAAAACAGCATTGTGTACAGCTGCACCAGGCTTTGCAAAATCTCATCTTCCTCTGCTGCTATGTATGATGGGTTGCGTTGATGGGCCATCTGGCTGAAAAAGATATGAACAATATGTGTGAGCGAGTTCTGTAGCGCACTTTACACCTTTAACCACAGATATCACTTTACTGACATATATACCATCCATTTGTCTGTCAGAGGTTACGCACGTTCAATACCACTTATTGGTTCTCAGGTCACAACTGACTAACAGTGCCTGGCACATTCTATATATCACAGCACTATACAACAGTACCCGGCACACTGTTTGTGACACAATGCACAACCTCGACACAGGGATATATATCATGCCAATGCACAAACAGAGATGTCATCCATTGCAATGAATGTAAAGTACAGTTACAGTAGTATCAGTCAACCACCCTAGTCATTGATGCCATAGCCCTGCCTAACATATGTGTACAGTTGTTACTATAGGTGGCATACTGCTGTAACAGAGTATATATGTTGCTGGATACACACGTATACCCTGTAACACACATATGATTGCAGCCATGGTACAGGCATAATTACACACACATCAGACAAACATACAATGCACCACTGTATGCCAACACAGATGAGCATTACCTGTGTACCATACAGTACTGTGTGCCACTACTTACAAACCCTTATGCATGAGTTTTGTCCTCTGTGCAGACTACAGGAAACACACAAGACAGTGTTTCCAAGCAATGTGAACACACACCATACTGTGCTGTTTAGGCCATCAGCTTCAGGTAGTACTACAGTTCATATGGGAGTTGGATTCACCAGCAGTACCACTCACTAAGCATGCATGTATTGCTTTAGCCTACAATGAGACACCACGGTCATCAACAAGGAACTACATCACATCGTATGCCATACTACTATGTCTGCCTAACAGTACAATACACATCTTTTCCTGGTGTTACAGGTAGGATAGACACTACCATGTCAGATACAACTTCACACTAACCTATCACACCTTTACAGACCTTGCATACATTCAGCGTTACACTTATTCAACCTCACACAGCAGGTATTGCATTGAGTACATGTGTGAGTGCATAGTGTCATAGGTAGGTAATATGCTATTGGCCCTAGGGCCTACAGCAGCCTAGCCATATGCTACCCTGGTTTTTGACACACATGTACTTTGATTTCACTTGCTCCTGCCAACCAGAACCACAGAGGGAGTTCCTGGGGTGTATTACCAATCTCCCAAACAATCATCAGGAGGTATTTTTGACAACTGCTAATGAGGAGCCTTGTTTGCTATTGCTAGGTGGTCTATTCCAGTGTGTGGCATATCTCTGAGATAGGAACCTATCCCTCCAGCATGTGCTGTTTAGTGAGCTGACAAGGTTTAGGGCCCTAGAGCGTGTATCCCGGAGGGATTGTGATATGTTGGCATGGTGGTTGTCACCCAGCTATGGGTGTGACATACCTCTGTATGTCCAGCAGAGGTCACCTCTGTGTGGCCAGTATGCAATACAGTGTAGTTGTGGTTTTGTGAGTCAGTCTGCATAGGGCATCTGTTTGCGGCCAGTATTAGCCTTTTTGAGGTATGTCTGTGGCCTTTCCACCTGCTGTAGTTGTCATGTGAAGTACATACCACACAGGGCATTGTAATGAGTAGAGGGGAACACTGACTTATATTTCCCTAGATGACACACCTGTTGTCATGACACATACCACACAGACAGATTACAGGTCTAGTGTGGCACTGTCTTTATCAAAGAGGTGGCTACTGTCCACCTGTGTCCCATGTTACCTTATCACACCTTCGGTGTTGGGTAGAGCTCTACCAATGTGGTAGTTAATGGGTACAGTGTTTTGGAAAGGAGGAATGGCAATGCAGTATCAACACTTGTCTACAGTTCATGCCTTGGTCACCACACACCTGTTGCAGTACATATGGCCCCATGTCTCTCTCTATATATGTATATATATATATATATATATATATATATATATACATATCTATACACATACATGTACACATCCATTGCTGTACACATAGATGTACATATAGGCACATGTACAGTGTACAGTCCACCTTTCATGGTGGGGATATCACTTATGCGACAGTTGTGGGATGTACAGTTATGTGATTATATTGCACAGTGTTGTGCAGAATGGTGTCCTCGGCCCATGTAGCTTTAGCAGGCCTCACTGGCTGTAACACAGCAGATCTGACAAATCAGTCCCACAGCGTTTAACCAGCACATGACATATATCAGCACTGCATGCTGTTTTGTATGCCACACACTATGACCTACATAGATATATGCACATAACAACTTTCAACGACAGATATCTGTCCACCCTTCACTAACAGTTGCAGTATGTCCCTTGCCCTATGCACATGTGCAGATACAGATAGATACATACTGCTGCCACACATGGATGATTTGCAGTGTGTAGAGTAATCTTCAGGAACATCTGCTACATGCCAACACATACATATGAGTTACATACCTTACATTTGTATTTCCCTGCTCCGTCTGTTACAGTTTTGTAGGTTTTTTTTTTTTGGTTGTTTGTTTTGGGTTTTCTCCCTCTGTTTCTATTTCTGTCTCTGTTTCTCTCTCTGTTTTCTGTGTCTCTGTCTGTGTCTCTCTCTTGCTCTTGCTCTCTATCTCCCTGTACCTGCAATGATATTATTGCATGTGTGGACAGCAGGTACAGCCTGCTTTTCTAGGTATCTGCACTTGTGCATGTGACAGCCTCTGTACCAATTGCTGCCCACCATTCAGTAATTGCATGCAGCCTGCTGTGTGGTGATTGCATTACTCACTGTGATTGCAGCCCACTGCTATAAAATGCTAGGTTAGGTAGGCGTAGCCCTTTCAGCTTTCCAAGGTGGGGACCATGCTTGTTTGCTCTGGACACCGTTGTGTCAGTCAGAAGGTTGGTATATGTCTCTTATCTGAAGCTAGAGTTGTAGCCAGTGATATGCATGTTGTACTCAAACCTGAATGTTGTTGCTTCCAGTACACACTTCTCAGTGTAGACATGTAATCACCCCTCCAAATGCTAACACAGAATACATGGGAGTATGTACTTTATTTCTGAATTAGACATTTAACTGCATACAAATGTGGTTATTGCACTGTATTCCTGTGGCACATGCAGTGTTTGTGAACTGCTATACTGTAATTATTACGTTACTCACTTCTGAACAGTTTGTGGTTTGTTTGTGTTGACATTAGCACAGGCTGCTCAACACAACTGGACATATTTCAGTACTGAGTATGCCTACCTACACCCTGGTTTTTGCCTGAATACACAGGTGTGTTGTACCTTTGAGTAGGGGTGCAGAACTGCAAAGAGCATTTTTTATTATCATGTGAGGTTTATCTTGCTGAACATACAGGGTTGCTGTGTACCTGTTAGTCTATCAAGACAAGTAGTCTGTCTGCGTAGCTCCCACCTGTGGACATATCCAGATGGTAGCCAGAGGTTAGCCTATTATACTTTGTGCAGGACACCAGTCTTTTCAGCACTGGCACATTGGCATTATCACAGTTGGTTGCTAGCAGTCCATGGCTACATCCTGTGATATTTCTGTGTTGTACTCCTACATAAGGGCATGCTTGTGGAATTCCTTCCAAAGCTATTTGCTGAGTGTGTAACAGCAGTAATGCTGATATGCCTGTGTGTTTCTGTGGCTTCTGCCAGGCCTTAGATACTCTCAGGTTTATATTTGAACAGCCTCAGTGAAAAGTACATATAAGTGGGATACACCTGCAATATATTACAGACATATTGCAGTTGAGACTTTCTTGGGAATCAGAGCATATGTATACCTACACCTTTTCTGATGTGCAAGCAGTGTCTACTCCCACCTATTGACATTATTCATTACGTGTGATTCCACACTTGTCTGCCTAAAGTTAGTACTTTCCAGAGTGATTCAGTGAGTCACAGCTAGCATTTGTTTACAAATCAGGGACATCCCTGTAAAGCAGTCACAGTTGGGGTGTCTGGCCTCTGCCCTATTCAACTTTGCCAGTATTTATCCTGGTCTGATACTGTATCGTGTTTGTAAGGTGCTACTGTAACATTATTCCCTGCTTGGATGGCTGGTTCTCTTTTCACAGTCATGTCATGCAATTCCACAACAACTGCTGGTAAAGACCCACAGAACAGGATTTGTGTTATACCATTCCTATTTCCATTTACATTCCCTCATTGTAATGCATGATATATTTATTTCAGCGCCAAGTTATTTGTATATCTGCTGTGGCTTAGTGGTAATTCATGCAGTCTATTGTGTCAATGGTCTGCGGTTCGAGACTGGTAGAGGTCTTTTCTTTTGCTGCTGAGCAGAACAAGGGCCCTTCCATAGAGTGAGTAAGGGACTTTTAAGCAGTTGTAAGCAGGTTTGCACGGGTTTGCGCAACTCTTAGCTAAGCGCACACATGCGCACACTCACTCAAACCCGCTAACTACTGCTTAAAAGTGCTTACTCCCGCTAACCCTCGCACTAATTTCTTTTAAAGAAAAGAAAATGGGGAGATAGGAAAGTGATGAAAAAGGGGGCACAAGGAGGGACAGACAGAAGGTAAACAAGCTCGGGATGTGCAGGACGGGTGCAGGGAATGTCCATAGCTGCCCCTTTCTTTACCAGCAACAGCTGTGCATATGCAATAAATTTGGAGTGAAATTTGAAACCATCCACCACTGGGAGAGGGGTGAGGGCAACAAAGTATGTTGTACTGCCAATTCTAATTATCAGTTTGCATGTTCAATGGACATGTGTGCGAAATGGGCAGCTATGTATGGGGCGTAATTTTTTTGTGGGTACAGATTGCCCTTTTTTTTTTTTTCAGGTGAGAGTGGAAAGTGAGGTAGAGGAAGTAGGTATGTTTGAGGAGGTAGGTTGGGGAGGTAAACAGACAAGACAGACAAGATGCATACAGGGGAGGTGTATGACACATGGGGTGGGTGAACACAATTGACGGGGTTGGATGTTTGGAAATCGCAAGCCCATGAGCCCACAGATGGTAACAGTGGAACTGAGATCCCCACCCATGGGCAGTCACCACTGCACCTTCACAGCCCCAAAGGTGGCTGTGCTGGGGGCTGCGTAGGATGGGCAGGCTCACCCATCAGACACACCACTCTCGCCTCATGCTGGCATAGGGGATCAGCGACTGAACGTTGGATCTCCCTACGCACCAGAGCCCGGACCCTTCGAAGGGTGACAGGTGGCCCTTCTCCGCCCACACTTGCATGGGGGATGAGCCCCATCCCCTGCAGCGTTTCCAGCAGAAGGTGGCACAGGACCAATGGAGTAGGGGAACCCAGGCTGGGCACCGGACCTGCTGGTGCCATGTGCACTCGCCAGCTGAGGAGGGACAGGTGGGTCCACTGGGACCGGCCTTCCCATACGTTCTGTGATTAGGTGTGTTTAATTACAACATAAACAACAGCATTCCAGATTAGTTGTAACAGCATGCAGTAATATTCCCATTAACCCAACACACCAAGGTTCCAACAGTTGAACAGCAAGCATAACACATGCATATATTGAACGACAGCGGATATTCCAACAGCATGCAGGGATGTTTGGTAGCAACAGGCCACCATGATTGTGGTGTTTGAACAGGGCAGATGCATCAATGTGAATGCAAATATTTATAGAACAATAGGACATATGTCCCAACAAATTTTAAGATTACACATACCCACTGAGGTGAGGAATTGCATGGTTTATGCACATAGAGTAGGGTGTAGAAAAAATCCTCAATTAACATCTTATAATTACTTTTAGTCTACACTGCATTCCTAGTGACTGCAAGTGTATATCCCCTACATGTATTATTACACTTGCCACAATGCATTAGGTTGTGTAATGGGTTTGGCTAGTTCAATATATGCCTGACCTATATCTGACATACTAACTGTCCAAGATGCAAATGCTACTGCTACATATTCCTTGATTGCATTTATATTTCTTTATCTACATATCTGGATGTTTTCACATGACATTTTCACTTCAATTTGTACAGAACCCTGCATTTCTTGACACACACTCACATTTTTGGGGAACAGATTAACATGCTACTCGTGTGCCAGATTTACATATGCATGCCAGCCAGTAACTGACTGTTGAGGACTGTATATATGCTTCACAGCTACTAGCACTTCCATCACCCACTTTATATGGGACTGCACAACTCTGAGTTGCCAGCACTTTTTAAAACAGTACTATTTGTATAATGCAAGGGTACAACAACATTTCAAACTAAGTGACACAGACACACTCCGGGTTTTAGACCTTTATTAATGACGTTGCACACTTTTCCACAGGCTCACTCCTTTATTTGTTATAATGGTGCATATTGAAGACATATTCAAGACATATTATACCTTTATTAATAGGTTAGAACACTCTTTTTCAGGCTCACTCACTTATTTTATATGACAGTACCTGCAGAGATATCATTCTGGACATATGTCACCTCTCTTAATGGGTTACTACACTCTTTTTCTAGCTCTCTGACTTTTTTATCTGACAGTACATACAGAGGACTTATTCAGGCCATTTTATGGCTGCATTATTGGACTACAACACTTTATTTCATGCTCTCTCCCCTATTTTATATAACAATACATGCAGAATAATCACTAACCTGCCTGGTCACGCAGCCTTAGCAGCCTATCTGCATAAGCTTTCTGATTCGCAGCATGGTCACCTGCAGCTGTAAAGTAAATAAAGGGATATTGAGACATACCTATCCGTTATACAGAATCAATTATCAATTCGTACATACTGCATTCCATGGCTACATACTCAGTTGTGGGGCATCCTGCATCCCACGGGCCTCCTGTATCCATTGGTTCAGGTGGTCCTGCTTCCGTCTCTTCAGGTCTGCATGGTGGTGACGGACCTGATCACCAGTCCGAGGAACACCTGTGACACTGGTGAGGTCATGAGCTAACTGGTTCCAAGCCTCTGCCTTGTATTCCATCCCTTGGAACTGGCCCTGCAGGAGTCTTGACTCATGATGGTGGACAAGTAGCCAAACCATGTATTTCGACTCCTCAATGTCCCAACGTTGCACTCGGAAGCATGTACCCTCTCCAGCACCAGCCATTCTAACTGCAGATGTGAGCTACAATCAGTTATGGCAAGTATTCCCGCCTATGGGGCTTAAATATGCCGCATTTCCCGCACTTTTTTGTGATTGGCCATTTTTGAAAATTCTCGGCTGACTACAGACCTGCTTAGTAATGGTTAATCTACCATTACTAAGTATATGTATGTTAACAGTGGCTGTTTCTCCTACGTTGTCATGGCTTAGTGCTTCTGTACTTTGATTATGATGCACAGAGTCCTGGGTTTGAACCTTGTCATTCATTTTATTTTCATACTGTCCAGACAGGCTAGGGGGTGTGGCTGCGTTTAAGCAACTTTGCTCTACGTTGCTCCACGGTGCCCTGGTTGGTGTGGCGCACACGTCCACGCAAACACATTGCACTGGTTAAAGCACTATTTTGCTATAGGCACCTCTATTGCGCTGGGTAAAGCACTCTTACACTTTGGGCAACTCTATTGCGCTGGGTAAAGCGCTCTTAAACTTTGGGCACCTCTATTGCGCTGGGTAAAGC
The DNA here is from genome assembly GCF_019279795.1 of Protopterus annectens. Classification (NCBI taxonomy): domain Eukaryota; kingdom Metazoa; phylum Chordata; order Ceratodontiformes; family Protopteridae; genus Protopterus; species Protopterus annectens. Next base: position 200,977,479 of record NC_056742.1, read on the forward strand.
GCTATTAAACTATGGGCAACTCTATTGTGCTGGGTAAAGCGCTGCTTAACTGCAAGCAATTATATATCAAGATCCTTTAAAAATATATATTTTGTTCACTGATACATTGGCCGTTTCACTGCTTTTTATTAATATTTTAAACATATTTGTCAGGTATTATTCCATATACTGATTTAAAACATAAATAAGAAGGGGAGTGATAGAACTCGAACGGTGAATGCCTCTTCCTTGTGCGAATGCTGTACCATTATGCTATTGCTATTTGGTGTGATTTGCATAAACATTCTTTCTTATGCTCTTCCATGTTGGAATTGCTAATTACAGCTAAGCAATGGGCACATCTGCGCACACAAGTGCAAATACGGGTAGCTATTTCGGGAATTTAAAAAAAATAAAATTAATGTTTTACTTTTGATAACTGTGATGGGGGTTTACAATGTCAGGGAGTGAGGGAGTGTGGTGTTGGGTGCAAGGACATTTGAGCAGACTCGCTTTTGTGTAATTTCATTTTACTTTTCCAAACCTTGCAGGGGTATGGACATGCCCCCTGCTTTCTTACATGGTCCGTGTAAAAGTTATGGTTGAGTCAGCGTGCCCTCATGAATATTCATGGCATGCTGACGTCATACCATTTAACTGCAGCCTCCGAGTAAGACTTATTTAGTCTTACATGGAGGATTCGTGAATCCGGGGGACAGTGTTTAGTTGTTTATTTCTTATATGACTTCACCCCTGTTTTTGAAATATTTAGGTCCTCTCTATTTATTATTGTGTATAAAGATATTCTGTTTTATGCATTTTTGGTTGGAAGGGTAGCAAGTCAAGTGGGCATATGTTTTTTGGCAGTGGTCAGGTCATGTTCTTCTAATTTTGGATCTGAAATATAACTTACCAGGGGACGTGTAGGAACTTGCCTTTCTCATTGACATATTTTTGAGTTTTTGAATAAGCAATTTTCATGTCTTTTTCCAGGCTTTGCATCAAATAAGCATTATTTATCTTTGGACACCATCTATAGGGTCATCTGAATATATAGGGCAGGTTTAGGGCTTATTGTCATGGATCTCCAAAGAATCCTGCAGGGTTTGTGTGCAGATCAGGATGACATAAAAGTTTTTGGTATTGGGACCAATATGGATGGGGTCCCTAAAGAGAAAATAGGAGATTTCCATGATGGCTGCAACTTGCTGTTTTACCAACTAAATAAAGAGATGAAAATCTTACGAACCAATATATGGCATTTAAAATTATTCAAGGCATATAAGAGTAAAGGTATTACTGCACGTGGTATAAGGGTTAGAATTCAGCCCTTGGTTGGTAAGCCAGATGACCTATTGATGGAGGATTGGCAAAGGCACAACAACAAGCCGCTATGGCTTTTGTTGAAATATTAATGTCCATTTATCAAAGGACAGTTGAACAAAATATTAAAGATGTGACAGAGACATGTGAAAATATGAAAAAAATATGAAGGTATGCCTTCTTTTGTGCAAGGCCTGGAAAAACTATCAAAAGATCTTCTCAATTTTGAGAATGGGTTGAAAGAAAATAAGTTACATAAATTTCATAGAGATGTGGAGGATTATGAGAGAGGCAAGCCCTTTGAGTATCAGAGGGGGGGGGGCTAGATTTATTGACAACAATAAGGGTAGATCCAATATTAGAAAGAAAAGACCAAGATCTATACTAAAAAAGCAACACAGGGTCTCAGCACCTCTGGGGAAGAATCATCTATGACTGACACAGAGGGAATTTATATTAGTGACTCTCCTGACTCGAAAAGGGTATGAATTCAGGAGGGCCCTTTAGGAGACAAACCCGTAGGGGTGGACGCAAGCACAAAGGTGGCAGCCTTGGAAAATCTATTGCAGTCAATGATGAAGTAGGGACCCAGTTTTATAATGTACATAATATTTCCTCTTATGTTTTATCATTAGATTAAAAAAGTTTACTTAATAAAGGTTTAGGGTTTGTTCCCAGTTTTTTGGTAGATGAGCATATTTTTGTTTCAGATCTTTTTGCCATCTGTAGAATTTTGAATCTAAAATTATTTTTTGGAACATCTAATAATTCTGAAAGAGCATCTGAATTTCATTTTCACAAATCCACATTTATGCCACCAATGAATAAATATGTGGGTATTTTTCAGGAAGTCGTCTTAAGGGATTTACATTTTAATTTCAGTTCTTTTAGGAGCTTTAGACATAATCTTTGAAAGGGGAAAAACAGGCTTTGATAAACTTATATTCCAATTCTGATATAATCATTCTTCCAGCAGATAAAGGTGGAGCTGTGGTCATAATGGATGCCAGTTATTACTGGAATGAGGGAAGTTAACAATTGTCCAACCCTCAGAATTATATTAGGATGTCCACAGACCCCACACCTAAATTTAAGGTTGATATTGACTCGTTTTTGAATCAAGCAGTAGAAGAAGGAATCATTGATGTGAAGACAAAAGAACAACTCATGGTTCAGGATCCAACCCGACAGTACCTGTATCTCTTGCCCAAAATTCATAAAAATTTTAACAGACCCCCAGGAAGACCAATTGTTTCAGGACAGGGATCTTTAACTGAACCTATTTCGGCCTTTTTGACATACTATCTGAAGCCATTATTATCAGGGGTTAGGCCAAGAATTAGGGATACCACAGAGTTTTTACAAATTATTCAGGACTCACAATTGGAGCCTAATTGGCTCATGTGTACACTTGATGTTAAATCCCTATATACCAGTATTCCTCATTGGGCGGGATTACTTGCCCTAGAATACTGGTTAAATAAAGCTCATTTATATGCACCAGGACTTAACACTCTCCTCACATGTCTTCCAGAACATGTACTGACTAAGAACGTCTTCTATTTTTAGGGGGAATGTTACTGGCAACAGCAAGGAACAGCTATGGGGGCCTCGTTTGCCCCAATTTATGCTGACCTCTTTATGGGGTATGTGGAAGATCAGATTATATATGATGTCATGCGCAACATTTACCTCTCAGAGATGGATATATGGAGATGTTTCTTAAATGATTGTTGGTTGGTTTGGTGTGGGGGTGTGGACTATTTGTTAGAATTTTTGGAATATCTTAATTGTAATTGGTGGAGGATTGAGTTTACTGTTGATTATCACAGTAAAGAGATTAATTTCCTGGATGTCAATATTTTGAGACAGGAGGATGGTACGCTAAAGACGTCAGTATACAGGAAATACCCACAATACAATAATTTATTATATGCAACCGCTTTACACCCCACACATACCATCAACAATATTCCTAAATCACAGTTTATGAGAGTTAGAAGAATATGTTCTGCAGACATGGAATTTTATAATGCTAGGCATGATCTTGAGGGTAGATTTATTAATAGGGGATACAAGAAATCAACAGTACAAAAGGCCAGTGATTGGGCGGCCAATTGTGAGAGATCTAGCTTATTGAATTATAAAGCTAAAACCAAAAAGGATGGATCAGGAACCATGAGGTTGGTCACTACATTTGGCAGTAATATACATTTATTGTAGGATGTAGTCAATAAACATTGGAATATTCTTCAGGCCAATATAGATCTGGATCAATGTTTGTCTAACAGATGCCATTTTTCTTTCAGAAGGGGAAGAACACTTACTTCCTATTTTGAGCATTATAAGAAAACTTTTTGGATTATGTGAACCAACATCAACTAACCATACTGGGGGATAAGCTTGTTGGTTCACATCCTTGTGGACATTGCAGTCTGTGTAAACAAATGTTTAAAACTTCATCTTTTAGCAGTAAAAACACTGGTCAAATGTTTGATATTTCATTTTTTGGGAATTGCAGCTCTGACTGGGTTGTCTATTTGACTAATTGCCAATGTTCTGTCTTTTATGTAGGGCAGACTTCTAGGCAACTAAGAAGTCGTATTTCAGAACATTTGAGTGATTTAAGTCTTAAAAAAATTACCAATGCATTGTATAGACATTGTCAGTTACACATAACTGCTTTGTTTAGATTTGTCATTATTGACCAAGTAAAAGGTAATAGATCTATGAAGCAAGGTTGGCACACTATACTAATTCAAAAGGAAAGAAAATGGATTATTAAGTTGGGTGCCCTATTTCATCCTGGACTAAATGACAAGTTATGAGGGTCTTTTTTCTTTTTATTAAGGACCCTAATTGGTAATTTCACAAGCAAATATATGATATGAATGGAAGTTTGGTTACAGCATCTGATATTATATTTGAAATGTTTATTCTGGTTGATATTTGTATGTGTTTAGAGGCTGGAATGGATTAATGGGGGAAGTGATGTCACAATTGGGGATGTACATTGTGTATAAAAACTGCCCCTGCATTATGTATGTTTTATCACTGAAGAAGGTTTGTTACCTAAACCGGTCTGAAGGGAAAGGAATAAAACTTATTTGCCTCTGAGTGCTGGCTTTTTTTTTTTTTGGTTTATTTATTAGTCAGTATGATAGTTACCAGGGATGGATGACTTCCCGTAGGATATGATTATGAATTTCTTAGCATTTAGTTTTAGTCTGTGGCTTTGAAACCAGTTTTTTGTCTGTGTCAGCCCTTCCTGGAGAGCATTTGTGTCAGTGTGGAATTCAACAACACAAATTTAGTCAGACAAAGACCATTAACATTGGCCTTGACTTCAGAGAAACAAATGCCAAAAAGAAGCAGTCCAAGGACTGATCCCTGAGAGACTCTATTTGTCACTGACCTCTTTGTAGAAGTGGAGTCACCAATTCTAACTTTCTGGGTCCTGTCTGTGAGCCATTTGGCTATCCACCAAGTAACAAACGGGTTTGTACCTAACCTACTGAGTTTGTCAATAATGCCCTAGAGTGGTATTGTGTTCAATGCTTTGCCCAGGTCAGGGTAGGCAGTGTGCACCATTTTGCCCTCATCCCTTGCTTTGGTGACCTTCACAAAGAAGTCCACCAGGTTGAGTAGGCATGACCTGCCCTTGACAACACCAAAGTGGGTTGGCGCCAGTGTCTGGAGTTTTGCTGTGTCACTATTGATCATTTCCATGATAATTCATTCTGTAGCTTTACATATAAGACTAGTGGGACTTATGGGTCTGTAGTTTGCAGGGTCTGTAGATGGTCCACCTTTGTACAGAGGGTGGACTGTTGCTGTTCTCCATTCATGAGGCATAAAGATTGTTTGGAGGCTACAGTTAAATAGCAATTCCAGAGACCTTGATAGGTCTTGTTTCATGCTATTTAGAAAGCATCATGAGATATTGTCTGGGCCCACTGATACAGGGTTTTAGGCCTTAGAGAGAGCATTAAGGACCTTTTCCCTAGTAATAGCATGGAGAGTTATATTTGATTGTATTTCCTGAGGGCAGGTTGATTTTGGGAGAGGGGTAGAGTTGGAGCTAAATTTATCGGCAAGTAAGTTTGTTATATCTTCTGTCTCAGTGCAGGTGGCTCCATTTACAATGAGCTCTGCACACAATTGTGTATTGCCTTTGATTTTGTGGACATAGCTTAAGAATGCCTTGTGGTTGTCCTTGGCCAGGGAGGCCAAATTTACTTCAAATTTAGTTTTGGCAGACTTTATTTGTCCTCTGAGCTGTTTGTTTAGTTTGAGAGGTGCTTTTATCCGGCTGGGTACTGCACTTCTTAATGTTTGCCATGATTGTCTTCCTTCTGTTATATAGCCTATTTATATTGTGATTGCACCAGGGTGGCTTGTTTTCTGAGTTAGTTCTATACTTCTTCTTGGTGGGTACAGCTGTCTTTATGCAGCTATTAACATGCTTATACAGGGTTTCTATGAACAGTTCTGGATAGGCAGCAGTGTTCTCATGGTTTATAGGAACTGTAAATTTTGCCAAGTTATCATTTAATAGCATAAAGTTTGCCTTAGAGTAGTTCCTGAATATTACAGGTTTAGCTGGGGTCCATGTTTTTTTTTTTTTTTTTTTTTTTTTTTTTTACTTCAAAGGGGACGATTTTGTGGTCTGACCTTACCAGGGAAGAGCTTGCATTAGGCGGCGTGCAGCACTCTCCCATATTACTGAGGACCAGATCCGGTATGGTTGCACCCCTGATTGGTGTATTGCAGTCTGGTCCAGAAAGTTTTTGTTTACAAAATCCAGTAATCTCTGTGCCTGTATGTTTGGTGCCATACTGGATTCCCAGTTAATAGTGGGGTAATTAAAGCTGCTCATGAATATGGTATTGGGTTGGATAGCATGTGTTTCAAATAAGTTTAAATACATGGTACAGGTTTCGTGGGTCATAGGGGGGACCTATAGCTTGCATGGAAGTGGTATTGGATTTTGTCTATAGTTATTTGAACATGGAGCAACTGAAGTGCATTATCCTGTTTGACCAGCCTCGAGGTATATATATTTTGATGCAAATCGAGACACATCCAGCTTTAGGCCCCATCTGTGTAGTAGCTGGTCTAAATGTGTGGAAGACATTATAACCTTGCACTGTTGGTGTGCTCTCCACAGCTTTAAACCATGTCTCAGTGATCGCACAGACCTCAACATTCTCTATATCTAAGAAAGCTTCTGAAGAATGGAGTTTTTTTGTTTAGACTCCAAGCATTGAGTAGTAATACCTTTAGATTTTATAGGCTTTGATTTGCTATGACGGAAGTGCTTTCAGTTTAACATTGCCTAAAAAAGGCACTATGAGAGAAGACAATATTTTAGCTAATATTCAAAAGCCTAAAGGGGAGGGGTGCAGACCACGCCTGGTAAAGCAGCGTGGTCTAGTGACCATCTCTTTTGATGCTGACAAATATTGCACCCCCTTAGAATGACACCAGAAACTAAGCCAATTATTATTAAAGTCAGTCATCTTTTATTCATATTGTAGCATCATACTTAGAGAAGGTAAAATGCTGGTGAATGCTACAGTCATACCAATCTGAGACAGATATTCAGAGAGCTCCACGATGCCTCTTTTCATATAGTCTAGGGAGGGACGTCTCAGGTCACTTACTTCCACATGGACTATGACTGAGTCATACTGGTACTTGTGGTCCAGTGACCTGTAAACTTGCTTAGTTTGATCATTTTTAACTCACAAATTCTTAAATACTTTTCATTTTGTCCTACAAAACCTGTTTGCTTATGCAGTTGCTGTAGATATCTTTCACGTAAAATACCCGACACATTCTTCAAATAGTTTTTTCTTTATGAGAATATAAATTTAAACAAAGGTGAATTTAAAAGAAATAACTTAACTTTACAATTTTAATTCCAATGGGAATATCATATGTTAAGAATGTAATCTTTTTTTCTGCATTTGTTACGCTACATTCCTTTATTCCTCCAGATGACATTTTGAACTGTCACAGTTCAACAGTCAGCAGATGTATTCTCTCACATAGTTTAAATGATAACACCTACATGAAATTTAATAACAAAGTTGTGTAATCATATACATCACCCAAGTGTTCATTTTCATATTACATAACATTGCCTGGTGTTCCTTGGGTATCTTGTTAATAGATCATATATTATTTTATTTCATAATTTTAGTAGTGAAGTAAAGTGGATGATGGCTTACTCTGCAGGTTGAACTTGTGCAAAACTCATTTTTTTACTTACCTCGAGATGTGAAATGTAGTTAAATGCTGAAAACTTAAAAGTTATAGATGTATGTGCACAACATATATTTGCTCTTTTGTGCTTCCCAGATGAATTTTGTAAAGTGCGGTAGTTAAGGTATTTTAATTTCTAACACCATTTTCACCATCTAAGCACATTTTCTCACATTTAAAATATTACAAATTAAGGTTCAAGCCTCAGTAATGAACAGAACAGAAGAAAATATGATTTGGTTTCTCTCTGTACTTCTCAGAGTACTCAGGACAGAATCCCTTAAGGAAATTGTCTTACGCTAAGTAAATTCAGTTACTAAAACTATGAGAAGATACATGCTGAGTTGCACATATGACATAATATTAATACCATTCATTGTTTTGCTGACAGAACAAGAAATGGTCAACTGTAGCTTTAATTGTCTGGTTGTGATTGAAGAGCTACAACTATGTCAACTAATTTTTTGAAATTTCAGCTTCATTGAGTAATATAAATAAAGTCATCAAGTGTGAGAGTCATGTTACCCAGGGCATTCTAAAAGATTTTTTAGATTTTTTGTTATATAATTGTGCTTCATTCCTCATTGAGATTTTAGGTCTACTATGACTAAAACAAGTTAAAATTCCCTTAAATTATCCAACAAATTGCATGACTCTGTCTAAGTCACTTAATCTGACAGTGCTTCTGGGCCACCTCTGAAAATGGACACTTTTGTTGTCTGATAAGCTTACCAAGTTAACAAAAAAAACATCATAGTTTATCATTTATTTCCACAACACAAAAGACACATAGCATGGTAGGGCTGCAATGACTGCATGAACTGATCTGTGGGCATATATTAATAAAGGGTACTGCAGGGAAGCACTACATAAGAACAACAATGCACCACTCAAACAGTGCCAGCAAATGCAGACATGCACACGGGAGCATACTGTATTTCCTATGTGAGTTACTTTCATAAGTAACAGTGTACACCTTAGCACCCTGTATGCAATGTGTAGTTAAAACATTCAGTGATAATTTTATCACATAGGCAGTGGACACATTGTAGCAGATTCAGTGTCCAACATGAGAAGCACTGCAAGTTCTTGAGTTGAGTTATTTAGATTAGATAGAAGTTCATAGGTGTATATTAGGCTAATGACCATTATGGTCCTTATAAGTTTAGTCATGCAACCCAAATCTGACCCACAAATTTAATTTATATAGGAAGTGACTTACTGACTGCCTCTTTCCATCAGAGACATAGGTGCCAAACCAGGGACGAATTTCAGGTTACCCATCCAGTCGTAGAAATTGCTCTTAAATAGGTTTAGAGAGGAACTCTGCTTTACATTGATGATGAGTCTGTTCTACAGAATATGAATTCTCTGAGAATCTTCTGTCTCAACAACATTCCCTATTTATGTTGCAAGCAAAATTTAAGTTTTTTGATATAGTAGTTCTGATGTTGTTTGTTTTGTGGAGATGCAAAAGGTTCATCAAAACAGGGATCGAGTATGCTTTGTATGCCAGATAAAGATCATCTGTCAGAAGTCTGTTGTATGCCAGATAAAGATCAGCTTTCACAAGTCTGTATTGTACTGAGCAAAGAGAAAAGGCTTTGAGGCAATCAGCTCAGGCTATTGTGTTTTCTCTCTGTATTGTTTTTGTAAGGAACCTTTGTCGACATTCGAGTTGCTGGATGTGTCTGGCCTGGTAAATGCTGTAGGGTTCAGTATTCTCTATTATGGATCTGATGAGGGATGAGTACAGTGGTTCTATGGTGTCTCTGGACCTAGTTGCCATGGCCTTACTTATAAGTTGAGCAACACAGAAATATTTTCTTACTACCTTAGACACATGTTGAACAAAAGCTATGTTACTATTTACTTGAGTTTCCAGATCCTTGATTAATGAATGAACTCTTACGGGTATTTTATTGATTATGTATTTACCCATGGTGGCTGACTTCCCATATGATACTGTAAAACATTTCTTGAAATTGGGTTTTAAATCATGGCTTAGGGACCAAGCTTTTGTCTGTATTAGACCTTCCACAAGGATGTTCTCATCTTGTGGGGAATTCAATGGCTGCTCCCAGTTTGCAATTATATATGAACTTGGCCAGATAGAGGCCTTTGATGTTGGCTTTGACCGCCAAAAAATAGATGCCAAAGAGGAGCAGGCCAAACACAGAGCCCTGAGGGACTCCACTGGTGAAAAGTCTCCTTGTGGAGGTGGCCTCACTGATCCTAAGCTTTTTGTTCCTAGCCATAACCAGCTAGCTATTCAGCATGTTATAAATGTTTTTATGCCTAGTTCCATGAGTTTGTTGACAATGCCAGAGTAGGGTATTGTATCAAATGCTTAGCCAGATCTAGGTAGGTAGTATACAATACTTTCCTCACATCCATTGCCTTACTGACCTGTTTTGAAGTAGTCCACTATGTTCAACAAGCTCTAGGATGGATCCTGTGCCTGGAAATTTGCTAAGTCCTTGTTGATAATTTCCATGGTTTTGCAAATAAGACTAGTCAGACTAATTGGTATGTAGTTTCCATGATGTGTTCAAGGCCCTACTTTATGAAGGGGAAACCACCACAGTTCCTCCATTCTCATGGCACAAAGCCTGTTTTAAGACTATAGCTAAACATTGACTCCAGGGGTTCTGATAACTTATATTTTAGACTTCAAGAGGCATTCTGGGATGATACTGGGTGCCATCAAGGCTGTATGCTTGACTTAGTTAACTCAGCTGGTACATGTTCCATAGTTATCATTGAAGGGTATGTGTTTAAGGGAAATTATTGCGGGTGAGAAGGGGGTAAAGATGGAAATGAAATTTTCTGCTAACAGGTTTGATATATGGCTAGGCTTAGTGAATGTGACACCATTAGACAGAAGTTCAGTACATAGCTATGTGCTGCACTTGAGTTTTTTGACATTGCTGGAGAACACCTAATGGTTGTCTTTCTCCTGGGAGGCTATCTTAACCTCAAAGTTGGCTTCATTTGACCTAATTAGCCTCTTAGTTGCCTCTTTAGTTTGTTCAGAGATTTTATCTTTATGGGAATTATGTTTTATCCTTTTGTTGCATTTCTTTTTTAATATGGGATCCCATCAGAGTAGTTTGTTTCTGGAGCTAGTTCTGTGGTTACTTCAGGTAGGTACAGCAATTTCTGTGCAGCTGTTGACATAGTTGTACAGACTTTCTGAAAACAATTCAGCGTAGGCTGCTGTGTTATTCGGGGGTGGGAGGGGCACTGAATTTTGACAAACCATTATTTAGTAAAAGGTAATTTGCCTTGGAATAGTTTCTAACTGTTACTGGTTTTACTGGGTATATGGAGTTGTTTTTGATTTTGAAGGAGGCAGATTTATGGTTCCACTTTACCAGGGAGGATGAGATATTGGGGGGTGCAGCATTCTCCCATATTTGTGAGTAGTAGGTCCAGTGAGTTGGAACCTCTAATGGGAGTATTCGCTATTTGGTCAAGGGTGTTTGTATTTACAAAGTTCAGAATTCTGTGCTTATGGATTTGAAGCCATGTAGGATTACTAGTCTATGGAGAGATCATTAAAGTCTCCAATGGGTAGGGTGATAGGTTGGTTGGTGAATGTTTCCAGTATGTCGTATTATGCATTGTGAGCTTCATGAAATATGGAGATTGACCTATAGCTCACTAGGATATGATGGTGTTGGATTTTGTCTATGGTGATCTACATGTGCAGAAACTCCAGCATGTCATCCTGTTAGACCAACCTAAAGGTATGCTTGTTCTTGATGTATATCAAGACACCTCTACATTTAGCCCTTGTCTGTGCACCCACTGCTCAAAAGGTATGGAAGATGCTGAAACCATGCATTGCCGTGATATTCTGTGCTGCTTTAAACCATGTCTGAGAGACAGATGTCTATGTTCTCGAGTATGGGAGGGCTTGGAAGAAGTGCATTGTTTTTCCTTTTTTTTTTTTTTTGGTTAGTCAGGCCACTGGCAAGCCATTGAGCAGTACCACCTGTGAGTTCAATTGAGTTCATTTTGTTATGTCAGTAGGTTTTTCAATGTGGCATTGCCTAAAAAGACACAATGGGGTGGATAAACTTTTAGCCAGTATTCAAGTGCCTAGAGGGGAGAGGTACAGAAAATCCTAAGCAAAGCAGTATAGTCTGTTGCCAATGTCCTATCAAGCTGACAAATATTAAAATCCCCTTAGAATGTCACCCAGAAAGACAGCCATTTGTTAAAATCAATCATCTTTTGCTCATCTTGTGACATCAGTCTCTGTGATGGTAAGGTTCTTCTCAATGTTAGGCTCATGCCAGCATGAGACTCTTAGTCTGAGAGCTGCATGATATCTCTCTTCAGGTAATACAGGGAGGTATGTCTCAGGTCATTTATACCTACATGGACTATGATGTCATCATACAGGTACCTGTGGTAGAATGACTTGTGTTCATGTGTGGCTTGGCAGTTCCTGGCTTCCGATTAGCAACTAACCATTATTTTCTTCTTGTTCAGCTTGGTTAGAGGGGGCATCAGTATGTCTTACAAATGGGGTGCCCTATGACGAAAGTCCTGGGAAGTATGTTTGCTTTTCTTAGGGGCTTAAAATTTGGTGCTCCATTGAATGTGGCTGTATATATGATGTTAGGTGCTGTTTCTTTTTAGCCCTTTGGGTTTGCTGAGGCATAATGTTGCTAAGAGGTGGTCTAGGTGATCTTTGCTGTTTAGGAATATTCCTTTTAAGTGTCGCGGCATATGTTAGTCTATGTGGGTGTTGTGTGCTAAGTGACATGGGTATTGTGTTTGTGGTTTCAACAACCTGATGTGCACTTGTATACAAGAGTTTAGCTTCCTGTGTCATTGTGTAAGTACACCTCTCTCATACTATATCTGTTTCTTTAAGGATTAAGTGGCTGTCATAAATATGAGACAGTTGCTAAATTGCCTCAAGATGTCCATATCTTCCAGGTTGACTACAGAAAGGTTAGGAAATTGCATGTCCATGCTGTCCAGTCTTTTGATTGATGAGCTACAAGGATTGGTATATTAATGTTAGAAGGCTATTAGGGGTGCTTTTTTTTTACAGACTAATAAAGGTGCTTTATTCAAGCAGATTTTGCTAAACAATACTAAACTCTACTAGCTTTAATGTTTACACAATTCTAAAATCTACTAAATCAATAGGTATTGCCAGTTGACACCCAACTAGCTGTTCAAAGCTTGTAAGTGAACAAGGTATTGTTTCTATATTTACTACTTTATGGGCTACAATGTTATGGCTCATTCTTTAAATAAAACTTGTTTTCTACGTGTTTGCTAGTGGCACTGATAATCGCTACTGCATGATGAGTAGCTCCAAGCAAATGTGACAAATTCATAGCAGTACAAAAGAAAACAGAAAACTAACTAATGAGCCCCTGGCCAATAAAACAACTATACTATGAAACCTTTTATGTATTCCCCAACTCAGAAAAAACAGGTTAAAACCTTCTGCCACAAAATGAATAAATCTAGTCCTTCTGGTGAAAAAACACAGAAGAAAACCACAAGTGTAATGCTAAAACAAGTATTTTAACCAACTAGCAGTGAATCCCTTGTTGAAGGTGCTTTCAAAACAATATTACAGCAGTAACAGTGTCACGAAGAGCACAATTTTTACACAAATAGAGGGAATGCACAAATGAAAGTAGGAAACAGTAGTGATCTCTCAACATAACTAAGTCAAGTGTGATTTAGCAATCAAAAGTACTTAGTTTGGATGCAATTAAAACACTTGCAGAACATAGGCTAGGAAACCATACTTTGCTGAGTTCTGGGAAAATGAGAAGAAATCAATATATAGTAAAGGAGGTTTACTGAAGTGCAAAACTGTTTTGCTGAGGGGTACTCAGTATTATGGATCTGTGGAAAACAATGGATTAAAAGATTGCTTAAGTAGATTATGCAGCAGACAATAGCATTGAAAGAATGGTAGGGCTTTGGACATCACATTACCATAAGGGGCATAGGCCAGTGATGTAGCCTTTTAAAACCATGACAGGAAAAAGGGTAGGATGGGTGGGAAAAAAATCAAAGAAGAAGCAGGCTAGCTAGAGGAGAGTCCAAGCAGATCGGGGGGCACAAAGAACAGGGCAACAGAAAAGCACTTGAATGCAACTTCTCTGAGCTACAGGTTAGAATTTCAGAAACTTCAGCTTAATGTCTTATTTGTGATGGGGCAGACACAAAGAAAAGGGGAATAGAAAGGAACTGGAGTGTAACTTTAAGCAGAATTTGAAACTGTAGCAGCAAAACTGGAATATCGGCAACTGGAAAAGCACTTAGCCACAAATCCTGGAGGAGCAAAAAATGCAGCACTCTCAGTGTTACAGTTCTACTACAGTTTAAGGCACCAGCCTATGCAAAAATTTCCCTGTAACACTGTTGATGGAAACATACAGTAATAAGTGAATAATTAAGACTCAGATCTGACAGCAGTTCACATCTGCGCCACAACTATAGGTGTCAGAGCATAACAACCTGTGCTGCACATTGTGAATGTCCAGAATAGAGTTTAGGGGAGGTGAGGGGATGGAATACTTTTTATAAACATTCTAGAATGTGCTTTGAATTCTACATATTATGCAGAGAACTGACAGCAGAACAATACTATCTGCCAAATGCTTAAAACATACATATCTCTATATTTGGGAGTATAAATGCAGCATGTAGAATGGAGGATTCAACCACAGGTAAAGTGATCATTGCTACCAGGCTAATATTTGGAAATGGATAACACATTTCAAATGCTTACAGATTACCATTTTGATGCTTGTCATTTACTCCATATAAGTGCTCTTTTGTATTGTCTGGGGTTGATACTTTTGAAATGATATCAGAAAGGATTGGTGTGCTGCCATCTTGTTGGCTCTTATTGAGTGCAGCTCATACAGGCATTTCACAATATTTGTGTAACTATTGTGCAATAAAAGTTGTGCGTCAGGGCTGGCAACTCGGCGCATAAAAATCAGCTGCCAATCATTAGCAGACCGGAGTTCCGCTGTGGCGACCCCTAACCGGGAAAGCCGAAATACACATTCATTGTGTAACTATTGTGCAAAAACAACATACTAAATAATTAACTGATGACACAACAGAAGCTCATTCTCAGTCGGTGTTACATTGGTATCTATCCTTGTGTGTGCATGTGTGGTTTTTGCATGTCTGTGTATGTGTATATGTATGGGTGTGTATGCAGATTACAGACAAGTTGTCAAGATTCAGTTTGATGAACTTGGTAAGATGCAGGTGCAGCTGACTGAAAAATAAGCGTATCCAACTTGCTGGCTATGTTGCTGAGTGAGATTGTGGCTCAGTGGGGATCGGGGAAGCTACCCATTCCCCACTGAAATTCAACTCACATTTAGTATATAATTTGCATGGAGTTTGGGAGGTAGCTGGGATTGACCTCACTGCAAAAAAACATTTTTTTTTAATCAGGAGATGCTTGACCAACTTTGTTCAATCAATTGTCTTTTGGATATCTGACCTGTTGATGTAGTGACATATACTATATTCAAGTACATGCTACTTGACTATCACTTGGTTTTCTAAAGTATTACAAAAACTTGTATTTCCTGCATGACTGAGATACATACACACAAATGAAGTAAAAAAAAATAAATAAAAAAAACAGTTTTAACAGGGTGGCATGCGTCCTTGCACTGCAACAGCTTTAGACTCCAACATTATTGCACTAGAATCAGTGATGATACATAAAATGAGGGACAAATTTCTAAACTCTGAGATAATTTTTAAACTAAACATTTAGCATCAGCATTCACTTTCTGAACACAAAAAGTGTAAATCTCTAATGTCTGACACTATCAGTGGACTACAATCCTGAAGGATATATCAGAAAAATCCAACACTTTATCTGAGAATAGAGCAAATTCAGGAACTATTTAAAGAAATGCACATACAGTTTCATCTCTAAATAATCTCCTCTTACAAATGTAACTGCATCTTCACTTTATTCCTGCATTTGTTTTCCATACAGTGATCTAATGAAATGGGACACCTGACCACTGTTACGATGAAACAATAAAACAGTCACTTGTAAGGAATTTATGTACATTTTAAAAATGTATTATGTTCTGTCATTTTTCTGTGTTTGCTTGTGTGTGTGTGTGTGTGTGTGTGTGTGTGTGTGTGTGTGTGTGTGTGTGTGTGTGTGTGTGTGTGTGTGTGTGTATGTGTGTGGGTGTATTACAGTACATCAAAAACACCCAACATCAACACACAAAACGTCAATGCAATAATGTTGAATACAGGCAACAGTGCATGCACAGAGGAACAATCTCATTTTATAATGCAAAATTTAACATTAAAAAACAAAAAACATTTTTTTTTTGCAGGAGGGCAAGCCCCCTGCACCCAATATGTGAGGACTGTGCTCCACACACCATCTGCTAATTATATATACTAACTCCCAGGATGCACAAACAAGGGTTAAGGGCATATTTCCCAACCACAGAAATTGCTTGCCCTCAAACAACTCTTGGCCAGCTGCTAATCAATTATAAATGGTCGATTAAATGGCTGTCAACCAAACACACATCCAATTTTAAGGTGTCAACTCACATATATATATATATATATATATATATATATATATATATATATATATATATATATATATATATATATATATATAAAATATAGATAGATAGATATAGATATTGATACTATATATCTATATAGTTGTACAAACACACACACACACACACACACACACACACACATATATATATATATATATATATATATATATATATATATATATATATGTATCTATGGCAGTCCTGCCCCAAATTGAAATTGCGGATAGTCAGCTTGTGTGCTGCTGATACACACTGGCCAATATTGTGCAGATAATTGACAGCTGTGTGAGACTGACAGTCCTTGGGGGTAGGGAGATATGCTCAGGGATGACATAAATAATTGACAGGAGGTGAGAGAGGCAAAGGTAGACTTGCTGCTGTGCAAAGAAACAGTATACTTTCCTTTGCGTGTTTCAAGGATTAGTCTCAGAAAGTATACTTTCCTTTGCCAGTTTCAAGGAATAGTCTCAGAGCATGTGCTGCAGTGTGTCAGTGTGCTTTCTTCTGAAGTAAGTGTGTTGACATAAAACACTTCAATATTTCTGTGGATTAACTATTAGTATTATATATACTGTGTATCTATATATATATATATATATATATATATATATATATATATATATATATATATATGTATATGGGTCCATGTCAGATGGACGAAAGCTCAGGTAAACTAAGACCACATCAACGAGATGACTTCGCCGACAGGACGGATCCCTGACAACGGTAAAGCAATGTATTATGGAACACCCCCCCATACCCCCCTACTTAAATATACCAACTCCGAGATCGCACTACAGTGAGGGAATGGGACTAACTCCCAGTCTGCACTACTTACCGTTGTTGGGAATTCGTCCTGTCGGTGAAGTCGTCTCATTGATGTGGTCTTTGTTTACCTGAGCTTTCGTCCATCTGACATGGACCCATATATATATATATATATATATATATATATATATATATATATATATATATATATATATATATATATATATATATATATATATTTATATATCTATGTATGTATATACAGTGGATGTAAAAAGGGTACACACCCCTTCTAAAATGCCAGATTTTTGTGATATTATAAAATGAAACCACAATAATTCATTTCAAAACTATGCTCACCTTTAATGTGACCTATAACCTGTATAATTCAATTTAAAAACAAGCAAATCTGTTAGGGGAAAAATATAAAAAATAAAAAATGTACAGTATGCTGGTTGCATGTGTGCACACCCTTAAACTAATAATTTGTTGTGTGTGCACACCTTTAAACTAATACTATGTTGAAGCACCTTTTGATTTAATTATGGCATTCAGTCTTCTGGGTTGGAGTCTATCAGCATGGCGCATCTTGACTTGGCAATATTTGCCTACTCTTCCCTGCAAAAGTGCTCCAAATCTGTCAGATTGTAAGGGCATCTCTTGTGCTCTGCCCTCTTCAGGTCACCACACAGATTTTCTATTGGATTTAGGTCTGGACTCTG